>NW_026652283.1:115895442-115952321 GCF_009828535.3 Hylobates moloch
TCCTTTACTCTTTTTCTTTTTAATTTGTTTCACATGAAAATAAACTGTTTAAGGTGCTGGAGAGGATGTGGAGAAATAGGAACACTTTTACACTGTTGGTGGGACTGTAAACTAGTTCAACCATTGTGGAAGTCAGTGTGGCAATTCCTCAGGGATCTAGAACTAGAAATACCATTTGACCCAGCCATCCCATTACTGGGTATATACCCAAAGGACTATAAATCATGCTGCTATAAAGACACATGCACACGTATGTTTATTGCGGCACTATTCACAATAGCAAAGAGTTGGAACCAACCCAAATGTCCAACAACAATAGACTGGATTAAGAAAATGTGGCACATATACACCATGGAATACTATGCAGCCATAAAAAATGATGAGTTCGTGTCCTTTGTAGGGACATGGATGAAACTGGAAAACATCATTCTCAGTAAACTATCACAAGGACAAATAACCAAACACCGCATGTTCTCACTCATAGGCGGGAATTGAACAATGAGAACTCATGGACACAGGAAGGGGAACATCACACTCCGGGGACTGTTGTGGGGTGGGGGGAGGGGGGAGGGACAGCATTAGGAGATACAACTAATGCTAAATGACGAGTTAATGGGTGCAGGAAATCAACATGGCACATGGATACATATGTAACAAACCTGCACATTGTGCACATGTACCCTAAAACCCTAAAGTATAATTAAAAAAAAAAAATGCTCTTAACAGAGACCTCAGCCTACCAAGTAGTAGGATTAGCCTGCTAATCACCATCCTTCCCTTTATGACTTTAGACACCCCAAGCTTGTTGCCACAGCTTTTCCCACATTACTACTAAGATCTGAAAGCATTTTTGCTTGCTTGCTTGTTTTAGTGGCTGTGAGGACAGTCACCTGCATGGGCAAACCTGCCATTCAAGTCCATTCTTTTTGTCATTTGCCACTTTAGTGATGAGCTGTGACTAAGCATAGGTGTTGTGCAGACCAAGAAGGATGATAAGAGGCTTCAGGACGAGTTACAGAAAGCACAAAGGCACGAGGAGACCAGGAAATAGAACTTTGCTTACAGAACTCATTTGCCTGCCTTTATGAGCAGTCCTGGGAAACCTGCTGGTTTCCTTGCGTCTAGGTGAATTTCAACAGAGTTACAGAGACGGGATGACTTTCCAACACTGTTGCTAAGACAGGGCTATACTTCAAAACTTAGGAGACAAGAAAACGAAGAATCTTTTTCCTGGCACCCCCAACTGTGAACTGACAATTTGTTAATGACACATTAACAGCCAACAGGAACAGAGCCCACTCACCTACTACTTATGAATTTGCTGAACATAACCCCAATATTCTCAGAAAATGAACTAAAACCATGATGGACAAGAACAACAAAAAAGCCCTAAGAAACACAACTTCTAATTGTCTCTCAATGTCCATTTCTAAGCTTATTTTAATGAAAGATTTCCAAAAATTCACCTGTGTAATAGCTATCACTTGTATTTCCTGACCTCTTCGGAGATTAGTGTAGCCATGTGACTAATAGTATAATGGAATATGAGCAGAAGTGATGTGCAGCTTTCAGGTAACTTCGTTAAAACACAGGTTCTTCCCCTGGACTGTCAAAAAAACCATACTAATTGAGAAAAGTGTTAGGGAAAATGCAAAGATAGCCTTTGGAATCCCAGAACTGTTCCAGCTGATAGAAAAAATACTTTCTATCTCGTTTGAGCCACTTGGGTTAGGTCTCTTTGCTAATGCAGCCTAGTCTATACTCTGATTAATACAGCAGGCAAAGCAGAAAGCAATGCACCTAAGATAACTAAGCTATCAAATAAGGAAAATAAGCAAAACATTCAGATGAAGTGTTCCTAGAAAACCAGTTACTGGACAAGAGAGCTTTCACTTACATCAAATGCCCATTCAGAGACAATTTTTAAAGGTAAAATGTGAGGGTGTAATTTTTCTTTTTTTTTAAGATGACGTCTCAATATACCACCCAGACTGGAGTGCAGCGGCGTGATCATGGCTCACTGCAGCCTTGACCTCCTGGGCTCAAGGGATTCTCCCTCCTCAGGCTCTCAAGTAGCTGGGACTACAGGTATGCACCACAATACCACAATGCCCAGCTACTTTTTCTTTTTTTTTTTTTTTTGTAGAGAAAAGGTCTCGCTAGGTTGCCCACACTGATCAAAAGTGTCAATTTTAAATATAGAAAATGAATTAATAATTACCACTGTGACCTGAGTCAGAAGGCTGCAAATGAAGAGAAAATAATAGCTCAAATGGACAAGAATATACATTCTAAATTAAGACAGAAAGAAGACACAAAATGTTTTTAAGCAATAAACCTTATAATAGATAAATCTAAATTGATAATGATGGTGTGGCTGAAACTTTAAGGGCTAAATAATCACTCTGAAATAAAATGGATTACAGATGGATTAAAACGTCTATACCATCACAATTCTTAGAATTAGCTGGGAGAAGGGGAGTTTAATGCATTCTAAAGACCTCATTTTGTATCACGATAATGTAAATAACTGGGGACTAATACCCATTGGTAAAGGGGCAATGCTGATATCTTGATTTTACTTAATTTTTTAAAAGTCTTTACATAAAGTAGAAACAATAAATTAATAGCAACAGATAAAACATCAAAAGTAAAAAACAGAAAATGAAAACACACTATAAAATAAACAGAAAACAAAATAAGGTAGAAGGCATGGTTTAAGATATTTATGTTGACTGAGTTTTGATTTCAGTAACCCAGTTCTCCTCCTGGATTAAGAATCAAGTCCCATGTATATGTTGCTTAAAATAAACTTTCAAAAAGATTTTTAGCAATTTAAATATAAAGATACAGATAAGGTGGATGTTAAAAGGATAGAAAAAGATATATAATGAAAGAGTACTCATAAGAAACCTTGAATGACTATATAAATGTCAGACATAATAAACTTTAGGATAAGATACACTACTAGAGACAAACAGGGTATTTTATCCCTCTCAAAATCCTAATTCAATTTTTGTAGGAAGTATCATGCTTACTCCCAAAGTTTCATGGAAGCAAAAGAGACATATGATACTCAAAACAAATTGTAAGTAGAGGACCAAATAACATTCTTATTACTTAATTTTAAGTTCCACTATAAAGCTACAGCAATAATCAAAATAGTGTGGTATTCACAGAGCATAGACATATAGGTTAATGAAGCAGACTGAAAAGTTAAGAAGTAGACCAACAAATATGTCATAAATTGGTTTTCAACAGAGATACCAAAGTGATTCACGGGTAACAGTATTCTTTTAACAAAAGCTGCTGCAACAAATGAACACCAGTGTTGGGGGATAGGGGGTAGAGGGTACTTACTTTACAGAATAGGCAAGCATTTAAAAAATGAATCATTGTCCTAAATGTAAAAGTAAAAACTAGATGCCACAGAATTTTGTTTTTTATTTTCATTTAGTTTAAAATATTTTCCAATTTTTCTTGTTAATTTTTTCTTTGACTCTTGGGGTTATTTAGAAAAATGTTGTTAATTGCCAAATATTTAGTATTATCCAAGACATCTTTCTACATTAATTTCTAACTTAATTCTGATTTAATTAAAACTATATCCTGTATTATCTCTTTTGTTTAAAATTTCTAAGGCTTGGTTTATGGCCCAGAAATTGGTTCTTTTTGTTAATGTTCCCCGGACACTTCAATAGTATTATACTGTTTTTATTGTGTAGCTTGTACTACAATTGTTGATTGGATTTTTAGATTTGTTCAAGACTTCTATAGTCTTACTAATTTTTTTCGGGTCTACTCAAATAATTATGGAGAGATGAGACAGAAAGAGGAGGAAAGAATGTAGACCATGCAAACATTAATCATAAGAAAACTTGTCAAATGGGGTATATTTTTTCATCCCTTTGCTTCTAACCAGCCCATGTCTTTAATTGAAGTGTATTTCCTGTAATTACCATGAAGTTGAATGTTGCTTTTTACTTAATCCGAAAGGTCTCCCATTTATTTGCATATATGGCCTTTTACATTTAATGAAATTATTGATGTGGTTGGGGTTAAATACACCACCTTGCTATTTATTCCTTCCTCTTTGTGATTCTTTTTTAAATTTTCCTTTATTTTGGATTAACATAGTATTTTTACTATTAA
This sequence comes from Hylobates moloch, assembly GCF_009828535.3. Lineage (NCBI taxonomy): Eukaryota > Metazoa > Chordata > Mammalia > Primates > Hylobatidae > Hylobates > Hylobates moloch. The sequence goes on from NW_026652283.1 coordinate 115,899,595, forward strand.
ATTTCATTTCCACTCATTAACTATACTGCTTTCTGAAAAATACATATTCCTATTGTTTGCTATAAAGTTTACCATATGCACCCTTATCACAATCTAACTTTAACCAATATTATACATCATGAAAAATGTACACATAATAGTGTATGTATAATAGTACACATCCATTTGCTTCCCTTTCCTCCACTGTGCTGCTGTTATTCATTTTACTTGCACATATATTACAAAATACAACTTACATTATTGTATTTTTGCTTTCAAAAATATATATTAAATTACAGAAACTAAGAAACAGGAAAAATCTTTCATGTTTACTCACATACTTACTATTCCTGGCACTCTCCATTCCTTTGTGTAAATACACTTTTTTCTCTGATATAATTTTCCTTCTTTCTAAAGAAACTACAAATATATCAGTATTGATTATTCTGAAGAATTTTTTTCCACCTTTATTTTTGAGTACTTTTCCCATGGGATATAGGTTTTGTTTTGTTTTTGTTTTTTTTTTCACACTTTAAAGATGTAATCCTTTTTTTTTTTTTTTTTTTTTTGTGGCTTGCATCCTTTGTGTTGAGAAGTCTGAGAAAAAAAATTTCTTTCCTTTGTTGCCATAAGATGCATACTCTTTTTTCTTTGGCTGCTTAAAAATGTTTTTTTCTGTTGCTAGTATTCAGTAACTTAGTTACAGTGGGTATTGTGTGACTTTATGGTTATCTTGTGTAAGATACTCTTGGATCTTTTATATTTTTTCCAAATTTAGAAAAGATACCTACTTTTCGCAAATGTTTTCTGTTTCAATTATGAACACTCTTAAACTTCCACTATTGCCTTAGATTTTACTTTTTAAAGTATTTTTCATTTTGTAATCCAGTTTGGATCATCTTTATTGCTATGTGTTTTGAGTTCACTGATTGCTTCTGCAGTGCTCAATCTGTTTTTAATCCCGTCTAGGAAATTTTTTAACACCTGTATTTTTTAAGCTCTGAAAGTTTTGTTTCTAGTTTATACGTTTCTTTTCTCCCTTCTTCATGTTCATGCTTTTCTTTAAATTCCTGAACATACTCATAATTAACTTTTTAATTCCTTGCCTGCTCTAATTATATCATCGTTTTCATTTCCAGGTCTACTTCTATTGACAATTTTTTTTCTTTTACTTATGGTTTACATCCTCCTGCTTCTTCTGGTGTCTCATACATTTTGATTGGATGGTAGAATTTGAATTCTGCATTGTTGAGTGCTGAATGTTGTTGTCTTGCTTTAATAAGCATTGAACTTCATTCCAGAAAGCAGCTAAAATATTTACAGATGCATTTTATGTCAAGTGATTTAAAAAAAAAAATAGCTCTGTTTAGATTATATCTACAGTAGTTTTACTTTAAGACTACTTTAGTTCCACTAGTAAGGTGTGACATTTCTGTAGTCTATACCCTATGCCTTGTGAATTCAGTGAGGACTCTCCCCCCTGGGGGGTTGAAACTCAAATATCTCTCAGCCCTACGTGAGCTCTGGAAATTGGTCAGCCTACAGCCTCATAACATACTTTTCCATATCTTCTGAAATTTTACCCTAATATATGCACAGCTTCATATTCAACAAGAGACTCAAATGCCCCAATAGTATCTATGAACCCCTTTATCTATGTAGCAGCCTCTACTCCAGTATAGCCCCCAGTTTCTCTGATTTTTGTCTCTCCAACTTGGTAAGACTCTCATGCTTTGCATAGGTTTACTCTTCCTACACTAAATTACAGAAATTCTTCCAGGAAGAAATCTGGAGTCAACACAAAACTCATCTTATTTCCCTTATTTCAAGGATCACAGTTCCATATTGCCTATTGTTCACTTTCTAAAATTTTTCCCCATTTTTCTATTTATTTAATCTCAGGGGGGTGGTATGTCTGGACCCATTTACTCTATTTCTAAAATAAAATTTCTAGAATAAACTTTTTAAGTTGCATCATGGGTATGAGACATTCTGAGGTTAGGGTAACTGTCCTTCAAGATGCATTATACACCACAAAAAGCTATTAAATGGTCCTGCATTCTTAAATAGGTAGAATGCATGTGTGTTGGAAATAAAAAAGTAGAAGTTGAATGAGCATTCCAATTTCTCTACTAGTTATACTTTTGTAGAATTTGGTCTCTCTGTCCCTGAAGTTTAAGATTCTGCAGGAACCGACGACTGGTTTCCAGGAGTGTTCTGTGCTATTATTAAGACAACACAGTAAGGATTACACTAAACCTAAAACCATGGCTGCTTCCTGGTCATTTGGAAGACTTTATTCCAATAAACAGACCTAACAAGGACTTCCCTTCTACCATCAACATGAGTATCACAAGGCTTCTTACTCCACAATGGGTACAACGTCAACTATCTGAAACCAAGGAGAAGCCCCAGGGGGGTGTATACTTGCCTCCATGCTTGGTGATAACCAGGAATGTGCAACTGAAGAAACTACTTCTTATCAAGGGCAGAGCACTATATTCAAGGTCTCAGATCCCTCAGAGATAAAGGCGTTCTTTCTCCACTGGGTGAGCAACTACCATGAGAAGTTGCGCTCGTTTAGGGGGAAGAGTATCTAGGATATGTATGAAAAGATAGAAATAGTATCAATTATGGCTGCGAGAACAACTCCAGCAGTGGGACTATATCTTGCCATATTAGCCTTCCTGTTGTAAATCATTTTTAGAAATCATGACTGCTGATAACCTTGAAGAATCAGTATTAGGAAATAGTGGAATAATTGTGGGCCATAGGTGGCTCTGAGAAGAGCAAGGAATACCCTGAAAGATACTCTCAGTGTGATCCCATTCACCTCTACACACTGAAGGCAATTACTATGAACTCCTGTGACTCTCTGCCTAGAAAATTTTTCCTTGGCTGTTAAAATACACCTTGACCATCTTCAAGACAAGTTGAAAGGGCAGGGAGTCAGTTTGCCTGAAAACAGACCTCAATCAATGTTAGAGGAGTGAGCAGTTAAATGTGCCAGCTTTCTCCCACCTAGTCTGGGATGCCTCTGAGGCCGGTTCTTTATTGTCTCCCTGAGTTCTTAGTGAAACTGGTCTCAATTACTCACAATCATGATTGGCTAGATTACGTGTCTTTTAGTTGCTTACTTCCCTTCCTTGGCTTACATCCTTGTTTCTTTACCTCCTTCCTGACCCCTCAGAATCACTTTCCAAATGAGCTACTTGCACCCAAATCCTCAGGCCAAAACCTGCTCTTGGGGAATACAATCCATTATACTATTTATTAATTGATCCCAATATATGGTGCAATTGGCATTGCAGAAATGTGAAGCAAGCGTAGAATTTTCAGTATCTAGGCTAGGACAATTGAGCATCATCTGAAAAACCAAAAAGAAAGATACCTGTTTCTGAAAAATTCAATTCCAAATGGACCTGAATTTAACTGAGTAGAAAACCTTAAACATTTTCAAGAGAGAATACAGGACACTATCTTTATTGCATTTTCAAGGAAAGTGGGGGGAATATATTTCATAGACATGTCCCAAATTTTGAAAACCAAAAGGAAGAGACTCACAGTGGGAGAAGACATTTGCAACACAGGATCAACAGCCAGAACACATTAACGATTCCAGTAACTCAGCAAGAAAGTAAAAAAAAAATCCAAAGGAAAAATGGGCAAAAAAAAAAAAAAAAAAAAAACTATTATTTTGGAAACCTGGGTGGCAAGCATCAATAAAAATACCCCTAATCCAAATCTTGTGGACTCACAGTATTATACATGCAGTGTTTTAAATCTATTGCTGTAATGGTTTAAATCACTTGCTTTCTTCACTTTTTGCTGAAAACTTCAGAAGTAAATGAAGTTCCACTACATAGACTTGCTTTATAGAAATTACATAGTAGGAAAAATTCTTATTTTTAAAATAAAAATGTGTCCTGAAGCTTTTAGTAGAGACATTTTCAAATTGTTGAACAATATGGCCAGTTTTAAGTAAAAAAAGAAATCTCCCAAATGTAATACATATTCTGATATAAAAGAAAATAGTACTTATATAAACTGAGTGATAGAGATATATGTTGCCATAATGGTAAGCGAAATAGAGAATCGAGTTGTCAGAATGTTTTTTGTTACAAATATTAACAGCCCTTCACCCTGTTATAATATCTTTAGAAGTATATTTTCATCTTTCATTGTATTATGAAGCATTGCATATCTTAGCCTTCCTTTGATACCTAATAACTACCTTGAGTTGATAATACACTTGTTCATCTTCCAGAGATTATACCTTTCTAGCTCAGATAAAGTCTTACACTGAGATTCAATAAATCCAAATAAAAGAAATACTACTACAAGGCTTAATAAAGTTCAGTAACTTAATTCCTAAAAACAGGTCACAAAAAGCTTTTTTCTAGCACAATAGATATTTGTATTATGCATTCCAAAACCACCTTCTTAGAAAAAACATTCCAGCACATTTGTTTCATTTATCTTCTTATAAGGAGAGAAATGGTATTAATTCTCAACTTCAACAGAAGATGATTTTAAGTACAATACAAAGGTGGCTGTGGTCAAACAGCAAGTCTGCAAGGAAGCTAAAACATGCCCCTTAGTCTCATGACTTTTAACATCAAGCTCTCGTCAAGAAGGTTTTGTTTATCTGTTTGGGGATGCTGTTGTGGTGGTAGTCTACTTCTAGTTCAAGAATCCTTGTCTTGAAGTTGTCAGGCCTCTGAGCCCAAGCTAAGCCATTATATCCCCTGTGACCCGCATGTATACATCCAGATGGCTTAACTGAAGAATCACAAAAGAAGTGAAAATAGCCTGTTCCTGCCTTAACTGATGACATTTCCTTGTGAAATTCCTTCTCCTGGCTCATCCTGGCTCAAAAGCTCCCCAGCTGAGCATCTTGTGTCCCCCACCCCTGCCCGCCAGAGAACAGCCCCCTTTGACTGTAATTTTCCACTACCTACCCAAATCCTATAAAATGGACCCACCCCTATCTCCCTTTGCTGACTCTTTTCGGACTCAGCCCACCTGTATCCAGGTGATTACAAAGCTTTATTGTCACACAAGGCCTGTTTGGTGGTCTCTTCACACGGACGCGAGTGAAAGAAGTTTTACACATTATCTTGCTGTCTCTAAACCAAAACTGTGTATAGCAATTTCATCTGTCCTAGTTTATAGAAATACATCACAAAGTCATGTTAAGAAATGTTTCATGCATAACAGGCGATGCTATGGTTTGGAAATGGGTTGTGCCAACCAAAACTCATGTTAAAACTCAATGGCCAGTATAACAGTGTTGGGAAGTAGGGCCTACAATAGGTGATTTGGGGTCCTTAAAAATGAATGAATGCCTTTCTCAGGAGACTGGATAAGGTCTCACAATACTGGTTTAGTTATCACAGGAATAGATTTATCTTCACAAAGTGACCTGTTATAAAACAGGTCAGCCTCCTAGGTCTCATTCCTTTCTTTCTCTGCACACACCCATTTCTCTTTCCATATTTATGCCATTTATGACACAGCATGAGAACTTCACCAGAAGCCAACCAGAGGGAGCTACCTGACCTTGAACATCCCAGCCCCATTGCTTACTCTCCTTCCTTTTTGTTTTTTCCTTTTTTCTTACCCTCTCACTTGCTCTGCCCCTTTTAAATAAGTTCTCTCTGTGGAATAATAGCACAAGACACAGATCTTACTGCAACTTGTGTAGTTTTTTTCGCAGGCATATCCTCAACCTTGGCAAAATAAACCTCTAAATTAATTGAGATCTGCCTCAGCCACTTTTTGGTTTAGAGTAGCAACAGAAAATAAACTAAGACATAAAATTGGTACCTAGAAGTGTGGCTGCTTCTCTAGCTAACACCTTAAAACGTGAAAGTGGCTTTGGAACTAGGTAATGGGTAGAGGTTACAAGAGCTTGGAAATAAAGGCTAGCGAAAGCCTAGAATGCCGTAAATGGAATGGTAGGGGTCATTCTTGTGAGGGCTTAGAAGACAAGAAGATTAGGGAAAGTGACTGTTCTTAGAGATTACTTAAGTGGTCACGACCAGAATGCTGACAGAACTGTGGACAGTAAAGGACATTCTAATGAGGTCTCAGAGGGAAATGGGAAATGTCTTACTCAGAACTAGAGTAAAGGCCATCCTTGTTAAACAGCTGCAAGGAACTTGGCTGCACTGGGTCCTTGCCCCAGGGCTTTGTGGAAGGTGGAACTTCACAGTGATGAACTAGGCTATTTTTGTGGAAGAAATTTCTAAGCAAAATATAGGAGGAGTAGGCCGAGCACGGTGGCTCACACTTGTAATCCCAGCACTTTGGGAGGCCAAGGCACGTGGATCACGAGGTCAGGAGATCGAGACCACGGTGAAACCCCATCTCTACTAAAAATATAAAAAAATTAGCCGGGCGTGGTGGCGGGTGCCTGTAGTCCCAGCTACTCGGAGAGGCTGAGGCAGGAGAATGGAGTGAATCCGGGAGGCGGAGCTTGCAGTGAGCCGAGATTGCGCCACTGCACTCCAGCCTGGACGACAGAGCGAGATTCCATCTCAAAAAAAAAATATATATATATATATACGCATATATATATATAGGAGGAGTTGCATGGTTACTTTCAACTGTGTACAGTGAAATGCGACAGAAAAGAGAAGCAAAGAATAAAGATGTGAAAAATTCGCAGCCTGTCCATGTAAAGAACAAAAAAGCATGTTGAGGAGAATAAAACAAGGGTGTATCCAAAACACCAGTTACTAAAGAGAATCATACTAATATAAGGGAGCCAGAGGCGATTGATGAAGACAGTGAGAAAAAGACCCCAAATGTATTTCAGAGATCTTCTAAGTTGCTGCTCCCGTCACAGACCTAGAGACCTATAAGAAAAAAAATAATTTTGTGTGACAGGCCCAAGGTGCCCTCCACAGCCTCACTGACCAGGGCTTCCTCAATACGCTGCTCCTTGCATTCCAGCATAACACTCTTCAACTGTTACAACTTTGGTTCAAGTTCTTCTAGGTGCCTCTCCAAAGCATGCAAGCTGTAAACCTCGGCAGCAACACCCGCATCATCGCTTTTAGTAGGCCCAGATAGAGCTTGTGCGGCATCTCTGGAAGGTGCAAGCAGCAAGCTTTGCTGGTGTTTCTAGGGTGCAGACACGCAGATTGCAAGAGCTATGCAGACATGCTTTCCTCCACTTAGATTTCAAAGGATGCTGCAGAAGGCCTGTGGGCCCAGGAAGAAACGCACTGCAGGGGTGGGGCCTCCACAGAGAGTCTCCACTAGAATGCTCAGTGGAGTTATGGGGGCGAGGCTGCCAACCTCAGGATCCAGACCTGTACAGTCATTGGCAGTGTGCAACACGAGCCTGGGAAAACTGCAGGCACCAGTGTGCAACTGCAACCTCTGAGAATAGCCATTTAGACTGAGCCCAGCAAAGCCATGGGAGCAAGGCTTCCCAAGGCCTTGGAGGTCCAACCTCCACCCCAGTGTGTCCATGAGGTGGTACACAGAATGGAAGATTACTCTGAGATTTTAAGATTAAATGTTTGCCCTGCTGAGTTTTAAACTTGCTTTGAGCCAGTTACTCCTTTCTTTCTGCCTATCTCTCTGTTTTGGAATGAGAGTATTTATCCTATGCCTGTTCTGTCATTGTGTTTTAGAAGTAGATAACTTGTTTTTAATTTTACAGGCTCACAGCTGGAAGGAGTTTGCCTTATTTCTCAGATGAAACTTTGGACTTTGCACTTTTGGGTTGGTGCTAGAATGCGTTAAGCCCTTTGGGACTAATGGGATAGAGTGATTGTATTTGGCATGTGAGAAGGACATGAGTTTCGGGTGACCAGGGGTAGAATACTAGGGTTTGCCCCCACCACAACCCTTGTTGAAATTTAATTGCCACTGTAAAGGTGTTGTAGGGTGAGGCCTTTAAGAAGTAACTAGGTCATGAAGACGGATTAATTTATTTCTTGTGAGACTGGGTCCATTGTTGTGAAAATGGATTTGCTTTCACAGGAGTGGGTTGTTTAAAGTAGGTCAGCCTCCCTTGTCCTCTCCCTTTCTTTTCACATGTGCTTGCTTCCCCTTCCCCTTTTCTGTGATGCTATGAAGCAACACAAGGCCCTTGCCAGACACCACCACCATGACATTGGTCATCCCAGACTCCAGAATCATCAGCCAAATAAATTCTTTTCTGTATATATTACACAATCTTAGGTATTCTGTTACAGCAACAGCAAAATGGACTAATACAATACATAAGAAACAATTCATGGCCAGAACAAATTGTTCTGTGTTGCTGTTATTTTCTAATTTCAGGTTCTTGATATTAGCCCCTGCCATGCATAACAGGTTCAGTTAGACCACATAAACCTACACTAAGTAGATGCTGAAAACTAAACTAGATTTAACAGATACTACCTGTCCGGATACTCTGTGCTGTGCTGTTGGTACCACAAGATATTTTGGAGGTGAAAAGGCAATTATTTTGTTAACCAAGAATTAAAGTTGTATTTTTGCCTGTATTTCTAAAGTTTGAGGAGGCAGACAGCTTAATATATTCGTTTTATGTTATATATTGTTATTACAATTGTAATTATATGTTAATATGCATAATCATATTCACTTAAAAAAAAGGAAAGATAGTAAACAGTAACCAGGGCTGCATGTCAAATGTAAATAAACGACAAATTCATATACATAGATTCATTTTTTTAAGATAATTTTGTTTTAAATGTGATACATGCTTTAAGAGCTTTAATTTTAAAAATATGGTTATTCAAGTTAAAAAATAAAATTCAGTACTCTAAATATTTATTTTTATACATTTTTAAAATCGGAAGGCGTATCTGCTTAGATTAAGAATCCTGTATTATTCTGAGTTTTGCTATTGCAATATAGCACATTCAGTCCATTTATATATGAGCATTTTTTGAGGTAAATTATACCCCCCTAAATAATATATGCTTTCAAGATTAAGCAAATATGGTTGATCAAAAGCACATAATATTATAGCAGGAAGAATCCTCGCATTTAAAAGCTGAGAAATCAGAACCCATGGAGGGAATTTCCTATTTCCCACCTCCTTTTCTCTTTTGACATGAATTTCATTTTAATCTCTTTCCATATAACACATATTTTTTCATATATACAGATAAATATTTATTGAAAATTATCTATGTCTAGTCCAAGACACTAAAAAGAAAAAAAAAGAGGAAAACAAAATAAACAGAATAGTTGCCCTATAGAGTTTCCTAAGAAAAAAAGAACATAATTATAAGTACAGTCATTCTTTGGTATTCTTTGATATCACTGGGGATTAGTCCTAGAGTTCCTGACAGTGGATATCAAAATCTTCAGATGTTCAAATTTCTTACATAAACAGCATACATAGCATTTGCATATAACCTATGCATACTCTTCCCATGTAGTAGACACCATCTCTAGATGACTTAAAATGCCTAATACAATTTAAATATCGTGTAATTAAGTGTTAGACAATACCACTTTATTTGAAGTATTTTTTTTTTTTTTTGCTGTATTTTTTGTTGTTGTTGTCTTCTGAATAATTTTAATTCACGGATGGTTTAATTGCCAATGCAGAACCTACAGATGTGAAGGCCTGAATGTATTTGTATTTATGAACTCTGTAAAGTGTTATAAATGACCAGAAAGTCCTATGAGATCTCATTGAGATTTGAAGTCTGAGTGAATAGAAGTCAAATAGAAAAAGGGAGGGAGAAAGGCAGAAAGAAAGCTCTAGGAAAATCCTTAAGTAGGAATAGGCATGATGAAGAAGAAACTAAAAGAAAATTGTAACGGCAGAAAAACATAGACTAATGGGAAGAGTTGTATGAGATTATGCATAGCCTTGGTCTTTTCCTAAAAGCAATGGGAATTAAGCCTAGAAGGAATTTAACACAGTGAAACTGTTAAATCAGATTTGCATTTTATTAAGTATAGCAAACAGACTTCAGATAGGGAGTAGCAGTTGTAGAGGAGATGAGTTAGGGGACTTTTGAATGTTCTGGGTAAAAGATGTTAGTAGTCTGTAGACCTACTAGGAGAGACAGAAGAAATAGAAATGAAAAATCTTATAATATTTGGAAGAGAAATCTTCATGTCTTAGTGACTGATGATTGTGAATGACCTGGGGGGAAATATCAAAAGAAGGATCCTATGATCCCTAACATGCCACAAAATGGATTGTGGTTCCACTCGTTGAGCATCAGAACCTGGAAGAATATGCTTAGTGCAGATAAATTATAAAATGGTATTTTTAAAAGTTAAATTTGAGGTGCACTTGTGACAGCCCAGAAGAAATATTAAAAAATGTAGTTTAAGATACATGTCCATGTATCAAAGAAGAAATCTACATGGCAAATAAAAATCTGGGAATAATTGGTACACAGATATTCGAAACATGGTAATAAATGAGATCACTTACGGGGGAAATATTCAGTAAGAGGAGAATGGAAATTTCCATGCTGAACAGTTAGAGAAATAAGCAAGAATAAGCAGAGATTCATCAGAGTAGCCAGACAAATAGGAAGAAAGCAGAAGTATATGGTGAAATGTCAGTGGAATTCAGTATTCCAAAAAAGAATAATTTTTGTCAAATTTTCCTAAGAGATAAAGTAATTTTGTGTGAAAACTGTTCATCGAATTAAGACATGGAAGTCTAGAAAAATGTAGTGAGAGTTTTCTTACAGTTTTTCTTTAATCGAATAGAACAGAATTTGATAAACAAAAAGCTGAATTATTGTAATTAGAACCATCTAGTACAGAAATAGACATAAAGAAATGGACAAGTAGGGTATTCAATCAATACCTTTTCTTTTCTAGAGAAAGATAGGGTGGTAAGTGGATAAACAAGTTGACTAAATAAATATCTGTTTTGTTTTGTTCTTAATTTTTAACCTGTACAAGAATTCAGAATATATAAGTGCCAATTCAAATAACCAAGTAAATGTTAAAAAAAAAAAAAGACAAAGAATAAAGTAATAGTTAATAGTATCAGGTCCCTGACAGGTAGAAGTGATATCAAACATGCCACCAAGATAGAGTTCTAATTATTCCTTTTCTATTCTTTCTTCTCATCTAATCTCAAAATAACATATTTGTCTTAGAAGTTATTTATATGACTTATTATCTACGTTAGCAGTTATCAAACATTTTTGCTTCAGGATGCCTTTAAAGTAAAAAATTATTGAGTACCCAACAAGCTTTTGCTCTTAGGGATTATAGCTATCAATATTTACCATCTTAGCAGCTAAGACTAAGAAATGTTAAAATCTAATTTATACTTTTATATTTAAATAAATGTATCATATGTTAACATAAATACCATATTTTTATGAAGTCAATATATTTCCAAACAATCATTTAGTGAGAAGAATTGTATATTTTTGCAAAGCTCTGCCTGGATTAACATAACACAGCTGTTTGCTCTTATCTGCTTCTGCATTCATGATATTAATAAATGGTTTAGGTCAAAGGGTATAAAGAAACTGGCCTCACACAGACCTTTTCAGATCATTATTAATATTTTTCTTTGATACTACACCAAATCTTACAAATCGGTGAATTTCAATGTGGAATATTAAAGCACTGTCAATGAACTTTTATTCTGTGACGCCTTAAATATCATTTGTCTATCTGCAATTTGGGACTTTTTAACTGATTCATCATTGTAACATCATGCATCGGTCATTTGAGACTTATTGTGTCACTGAGTTATAAAATATCTAAAAATTCTCATGTATTAACAATGCCACTGATCTTATCAGAAAAATCTTTAAGTACTGTGAAACTACCAAGCTCATGGTGCTATATACAAGTTTTTGTAAGTACTATTTTTTACCTGAAAGCTTAAATTTTATCACTGGCAATAAATACTGTCGGTTTTATTCCTTTAAGTGATAGATTCAATTTGTTCACTTTGAGAAAACACCCCCTAAATACTCAAATCTGAATTCAACTTGGTCAGACATTCTTTAAAGTTAAATGATGTTCCATTAAAACAAAATGGCTACTTTAGTTCTCAAAGAATTGCACGAGCGTGGTTCTTGGGGATCACCACTTTATGTGGTGAGGAACCAAAGTTCCACTTTATATACACATTTTGTTACAGAATACTTAAAAGAATCCAGATTTAATGAAATTTAAAACTTGTACTTCTTTATAGGGACATTAAGTAACAACTGTTTTTTGTGTTTTTGTTTGTTTGTTTTTGTTTTTGTTTCTGGAGACGGGGTTTTACTCGTGTCCCCCAGGCTGGGGTGCGATGGCATGACCTCGGCTCACTGCAAACTCCGCCTCCTGGGTTCAAGCGATTCTCCTGCCTCAGCCTCCTGAGTAGCTGGGATTACAGGCACCCACCACCACACCTGGCTGATTTTTCTATTTTTAGTAGAGACGGGGTTTCACCATGTTGGCCAGGCTGGTCTCGAACTCCCGACCTCAGGTGATCCACCTGCCTCAGCCTCCCAAAGTGCTGGGATTACAGGCATGAGCCACCGCTCCTGGCTGTTTTTTCTCCCCCCTGCAAGAATAGACCTTGCTGGGTGTAGTGGCTCACACCAAAAGGAAAAACAAAACAAACAACAACAACAACAACAAAATAGCTGAACTGGTAGTAAAGAATATACTGACTATTACTAGGACCCTTTGCTGTCACTGACTTGATTTCTGCCAAGGCACCAGCACTTTAACCCATCATCACTTTGTTTCATTGGCACAAATATCAGCACGGTGAAAAAGGAAAATAGCATCCTATTTTATGAAGAAAATAGTTGAGACCTCTCAATTCCTCCTGAGAATGTCCCAGGATCCCAGGCATTCATGAATCCCAGAGTACACTGTTGGTATACACCATTCATTCTGCAAATGAACCTGGATGCTTTCAAAATCTTTCAAATGCTTTTTAGCAGTATCCACCACATTTTTTTAAATTAAATTGATCTTTTTAATACGAATCTGTGTTGTTTCACAAGACTAGCCTGTTTCTTTTAAAATACTTCAGTTCTTTCTATTACTATTCTTAGTTGCGATATGCTTTTACTCAAAGTGTTCAAGAAACTGTCAACTGGACATATTTAAATTATTTTAGAAACTTTCTGCATTCCAAAGTGAGTCTGCCTGACTCTGCAAATTATTCAAAGCCCTATGTGCTGAAGAGGTACCACTTATGTAAGAAATATTTGCTTCGTTTAATTCCTTTCTGTCAACTTGATTTTCATATAGACAGTTCATTTCCATTTATCTCTGTGAGACCTCAATTGTCTTTGGTGACTCAACATTTAAAAAAATCAGAAGAGAAAATATGTGTCATTCGTTTTGGCAAATAGTAAGAAATAAAATGTATGAGATGAAAATGAAGGCCATTTCCTGGTGAGACACTTTCCAAGAGCAAAGTTTAAAATAGAAAACTACTACTCTTGTACTGGAGAAACACAGAACCTAATTGCTGTCTATAGGGGAGAGAGTAGCTTTTTTTCCAAAGATTAAATGAATAAGGATATGATTCTTAGGAAATCTAGAATGAGCAGTGGCTCCATCTCCTCTTCTGCTTACAACTCACATCTGTCATTTTCCTCCCAGTAAGTACTGGAAATGGACATAAACTTGCCTGCATTACAACTAAAGTAATCAAGTAAGGAAATCCGTGTCTTCATTTAAAATGTTCTGTTCAAACTAAAGCAGTCTCTGCAAATTTACCCTGAGAGTTTCCTGGGCTGCTTTAAAATGTCCTTTTGTATCCATTTATTTGTTGCAACTAATGTAGATTCAATACCAAACACTATCAGATACTCTAGGGATATAAAACTGAATCTAACTTTGCCCCTCTCTGTAATGTATTTATAAATTAGTGGAAAAAATAAGATATACTCATATGCTGCTAAATTACTAAAAAGCAACTCATGATACATTCTCTAAAGGTTGGAGACACAGCTAAAAATGAATATAAAATGAGTGAAGGTGACATTTTTAACTGGACTCTCAAAGGGGGAAAGATTTTAACAGGTTGTTAAAATTACAAACGCACTCCAGGTATAAATGAAATATGAAGTATAAGAGACACAAAAGAAAAATAATATGTAACAGTCAAAATGTGCTTGACAGTTGGCAATGAACTCAGTTAATTGGATCCAATTTACAGGGACTTAATAGAGTAGAAAGAAACTGAATTAAAATCAGGGAGCTGTGCTTCAATTTAGGTTATACCACTTATGGTTATGTGAATTGGACACATCACTTTATCTTTTTATGTCTCAGTTTTTCATCTGCAGAATTAGTATTATAAGCCCTGCCTTACCTACATTGTTAGAATCAAATAATACATTCACAAATGGGTAAGAACTATGAAATAATATATTTCGTGGGGTTTTAATTTTGTTTATTTTTTTTTTTTTGAGACAGAGTCTTACTCTCTTGCCCAAGCTGGAATGCAGTGGTGTGATCTCAGCTCACGACAACCTTCGCTTCTTGGATTCAAGCAATCCTCCTGCCTCAGCCTCCTAATAGCTGCAACTACAGACATGTGCCACCACGCCCAGCTCATTTTGGCATTTTTAGCAGAGATGGAGTTTCGTCATGTTGGCCAGACTAGTCTTGAACTCCTGACCTCAGGTGATCCCCACACCTCGGCCTCCCAGAGTTTTCGGATTACAAGTGGGAGCCACCGCGCCTGGCCACCATGTGTTTTATTATAATTTTTAAACATTTATTTTTTATTTAGATATTTATCAGAATACCTGGCTGAAATATATACATCAAAATTTAGTATTTGTCAAAGCTGAAAATGGAAACTAGGAGAATAAACTAGAATATGCATTACACAGTTTAGAACAGCACTAATAAAAAATTCTGGAATGTTGGAAATATTCTAAATCTATGTTGACCAATACAGTGGCCACTTGCCACATTCATCAATCCAGCAATTTGAAATACGGTTACTGCAACTGAAGAACTAAATGTTTACTTTTTCTTAATTTTAATCAACATAAACTAGAGTTAAGCGCTACATGTGGCAACCGGCTCTTGTATTAGTCCAAGTTTCAAAAATGGTACCTATAAGAAAAAATAAAATAAAACCAACGACTGAACTTATTACTAACATTTCTACTGAGTCTAAGATTTCAAAGTAAAGATGCTAATCACAAATCTCCTAGAGGCAAATGAAGTTATTATTTTAAATAGCCACTGACTATGGAAGATCACTTAAAATGAAGTGTTTTTTTAATTCACAGAGAAAAGTGATGATGGAATTACTTTACTTTTTCACGCAACAAACAAATTTCTGCATGAAAAATGTAGATTACATATTATTAACAAAAATGCCAAAGACTGGAAAAGTATTTCCAATACATGGGACAAATACAATGCTAATTGCCTAAAAGTATATAATTTCATCATTCAATAAGAAAAAATTATAACCTAATAATAATGAAATGTAGGACATGAATAGGAAAAGAAATATCACTGGGAAGTGACCATTGAAAATGTGATGAGTATGACTTATTTTACTTTTTAGATAGAGATTTAACATTTTGGGGAGTGAATGCTGAAGATGTGTACTTACTAGGCCACTCCATACATTGATAAAAGGCATGTAAATTTTTGTAGCGTTTTAAGCAAATAATTTTGCAAAAGAAATTAAATTAGAAAATGTACTTTTTAATTAAACAAGAAACAATGATTGTTAAGGTTCATTTAAAAATATATTTGCACCAACAGACACAAATAGGAATGAGATATTCATTTAAGATGGCTTGTAACAGTAAAACTGAATATGAAAATACCTATACAAATATCAACATACAGCCAAGATATATTAAGTTCAAATTGCTGAATAGTTTGCTCATACTAGCGATATGCCAAATGCATGTTTGTCCAGACACTGAATTGCCAATATTAAAATTACTATTCACCAAAACCTGAAGCCAAATAACACCAGCCTTCTGAGATGACAATATGAACTTTTATCACAAATTATTACCATAACTCTTTAATTTCAAACTTTGGTTGTCAATTGTTTTAAGTTTGACAGAGTACAGGCATAACTATTTCATTCTGCTAACTTGACCCTATGTACTATAATTTTGCTCATTTTCAAATGAGATCAGTAAAGGAGGAAAGTTTTGAATCGTTAATTTATTCTTCCCTGAGACTTTCTTCTCATCTTTATCCTTATGATCTTTTCTTCTGATCAAAAGGAATTTATCATATTGTACATGGTTTCAGAAATCTTACCCCTCACTGAATCTGAAAGGAGAAAGTTGACATTATACTCTTAATTTGTCCCTCCAACTGGCAAAGAATCCTCAAACAATTTTATGAAGATTCATGGCCTATATAAAAATTACATTTAGTTTTTACAAGTTTATTTTGTTTAAGGTGATGAACGAAAGAATATTGAATAATTCTACACAAGTTTGAATGGTGATACGATCTAAGCTTTATTATTGCTGTCTATATTTTCATTTAACCTTATAAACCTTGACTCAAAAAGGGTATTATATTTCTAAGTTTTCTGTCTAATCCCACCTCTCTTTTTCTCTTTCTCTCTCTCTATTGTTTTTCTGGTTTACTTAACTATTATTAGTTAAGCAAATATATCTTTTAGTTTACCTATCTACTTGAAATTTAATCACTGTTTTTGTACCTAAAGTTATCAGCTTCTGCAATCATCATTAATTCTTGTATCATTTTGCAATAATAACATCTTGCAGCAATAAATATTTAGCTGATAGAATTCCAAGCCTAAAGCAACTAAGAACATTTAACTCCTAATTTCATCTAAGAAGTTTAGAAAAATTGAAAGTGAACATTTGTAGACTAGCAATAAGTCTGAATGTTATGAATCATTCCTGTTTAATTAAGCATGTTAATCAGTGTTCATTGATCACTGATAAGATACAAGTTCAAGAATGTCAAAAATGACACTGAAGTAGTCATTCAAATATTGGCTTTCCAAAGCCAAGAATGATTCAAAGCTTAATAGAAGATTTTTGTTAAGCACTAAATTGAAGCCAAATCTTGGTGCCTGATAGAGAGATACTTAGTGAAATAGAGGTCAGATAAATACATGACATCAAGCTGGTTAGATACATGATATTGTATGATGAGAAAAATGCTGAATAAGTATATAAAAGTATTTTAGCATGACTATAGTTAACTATGAGGCAGAAGTGAGTGTATGGGAACAGAGGGGTGCTGTTAATTTTTTGCTCCTATCTTTTTGCACTATTTTGTTTTTTAAAAATAAAAATACTTTATAGGCCAGGTGCGGTGGCTCACGCCTGAAATCCCAGACTTTGGGGAGTTGAGGCAGGTGGGTCACCTGAGCTCAGAAGTTCGAGACCATCCTGGCCAACATGGCAAAACCCACATCTCTACTGAAAATACAAAATATTAGCTGGGCGTGGCGTCACGCGTCTGTAATCCCAGGTACCTCAAAGGCTGAGTCACAAGAATCGCTTGAACCTGGGCAGCAGAGGTTGGCAGTGAGCTGAAATTGTGGCACTGCACTCCAGCCTGGGTGACACAGCAAGACTCCATCTCAATAAAACAAACAAACAAAAATTATATATGAAAATATGGAAATATGCCACCTGATAACTCACATTTGGTAATTTTTGTTAAGAAAACATTGTTAATTTTATTAATATATATTTAATAACTTGGTGACAACAGAGAAAACCAATACACATTAACCTATTCTAGAGAGATAAGACTATATTCAGTTATAATATAATGAGACTAAACATGAGCTGCAACCTGTGTCTGTGTTTAGAATAAGACTAGCTAAGAAGATACTAGAACACTGGAAGCTTAGGGAGACAGTGATGGTGATTAATTTTATCTTCACTGCCAGATTATAACTTGAAGACAATTTTGAGTCAAAATCTTTCCTTTCTTAGTATCTTTCTCTGCTTCCTAAGAGGGGTTTTAGTGGGTGTATGATATTATTGACAAAATACTTGTAAGTGGTTCTCTTCCGTCATGGTCAGACACAGAAATGAAAGGTTCCTTTTACATTTATTCACAGAAACTGTGGAAATTCTTTTCCTGGAAATGGGCATTCTACTTTAGAATGTGACTTCACAATATTCAGACTAATGATTCAACCTTTTTGGAACCATAATTAAACTAGAAAAGTCAATATATAGTTTGGAGGAAATTTCACAGTGTTGGCACATAATAAGGGTTCAAAAATATTTGTTGAATAATACATTAAGAATTCGGTAGCACTAATATTGTTTTGTATTTAAGCATTTTATTACATTGTTATCTCAATTCACAAATCAATTGTAAATCAATCAACTAATTTATAAAAATTGATTGCATGTTGTTTTCTACATGACTTAAAATTATTTTATAGAAGAGCTTAAAGTAGTATAGAGGCAAAAAATGCATATCAAAAAAGCATTCAATGTGTTCAGTAGCCTCTGCTTCCTACCTTCCCTGTGATGCGTTTGACAGTTTATTACTTTGTTGAATTCAAGGTCAAAATATAAGAGGCAATCCTAACCCAGCTAAAGAGGGTATCACTACTTTCACTCCTGCCACTTAAACTACAAGAAGAGTCAAAATTTGAACAACAGTAAGAGTCAAAGTCAAATTATACAATCTCTTACTAGGAAATAAAAGATAAAAAGTTATTGAATCCAGCACTATACCCATTGGTAGAATCTTTTAGCATTAGAACTAATTATTT
Source organism: Hylobates moloch (assembly GCF_009828535.3). Taxonomy (NCBI): domain Eukaryota; kingdom Metazoa; phylum Chordata; class Mammalia; order Primates; family Hylobatidae; genus Hylobates; species Hylobates moloch. The sequence goes on from NW_026652283.1 coordinate 115,918,280, forward strand.
TAGGTAGATGGAAGGAATGATTACTATCTCTAGAGTTCTAATGTAGATACTAATAAATATTGTAGGGTTGAAATATTATAGGGTTGCAGGGCAGAATTCTTCTTTAGAAGGCAAAAAGCTGGAAATAAATATTTCCTACTCCAATAACACAAGAAAGCTGAAGAACTAAAAATATTTTAACTTTTCTGGAGCCCATCATAGGGCTACAGTTTCAAGGCAAACGAGTACTGTAAACTCTATGGAAAAGCAGGACCTACTAAGGGGATGAGGCATGCGCACTGCTTCATCTGAGAAACACAGAAGGAAGGGAAGCCAGGTACCATAACCACATAAGAAGGATTTGGTTACAATGTTTGGTGGGATGCTACGGAAGCAGCATTGAGAAGAATCGCATGAGAAGCTGGAACCTCTTGAGAGATACACACAAAACGATGTTCACTCACTCAGTGGCTGCTCTCCACAGACGAATTCTGAGTGGGTGTAAGAAAGATTAGGCCGGACGCAGTGGCTCACGCCTGTAATCCCAGCATTTTGGGAGGCTGATGCGGGCGGATCACGAGGTCAGGAGATCGAGACCATCCGGCCAACATGCTGAAACCACGTCTCTACTAAATATATGAAAATTAGCCGGGCTTGGTGGCGGGCGCCTGTAGTCCCAGCTACTGGGGAGGCTGAGGCAGGAGAATGGCATGAACCCGGGAGGCGGAGCTTGCAGTGAGCCGAGATCGCGCCACTGCACTCCAGCCTGGGCGACAGAGCAAGACTCCATCTCAAAATTAGGGCAGCGCGTGGGATCAGAGTCACCCTCTCATGGTGTAAGCCTAGAGGAGGGCAGCAGGGACTCCTGTGGGAAAGGTGACCTGTGCTTCTTCTCTAACGGCGAGAGGGACCATAAGCCCTGTTGCCCAGATGACGGCCCATTGCAGCTGGGGGAAGTATAAAAGAAACAGAATAGTTAGTCCTGGACACAAAACAGAAAACTGTTCTGTGGTCTCCAATCACCGTAGATGGGTCAGGAATTTCTGTCCCATACAATGTCCAGCAAATAAGGCATATTGTAGCTAACACAGAGAACAGATTTGCAGAGATTCATTGAGGGTAGATTCACTAAGAAAACCCCGACAATGAGATGCCAAGGATTTGGGTCTTCCTAAGACAAGAGAACAGAAAACTCCCTGCTTTCTAACAGGCCAGTAAGCATCAAGTAACCAGCAAGATGGCATATCCCTGGAGGAGGGGCAAGAAAGACATGGAGAGAGAGCCCGTCTGACATATACATACACAGAAAAGCCAAAACTAAGGGTATTGAAGGAAAATTCTGATTCCATTTATGTGATATTTGGGGAAGGGCAAAACCATACTTAGAAAAAAATAAATCAGCATTAGCCAGGGGCTTCAGCTAAAGGGATTGGTTTCAGATCAAGGGACTGGTCCTATCAGTGCATGAATGCTATTTGAAAGCTAATTGTTACTGAAAGACTCTATTTTATTACTTAAGAAAAGCAAACATAACCTGAGATTTCAGCATGATATGTTAGTTGTATTTCATTTTATTCCTGGGTACTCAATTCATCCTACTTATGAACTAGTCCCCCCCAGGATTTAGTTTATTTATTATCATTGATCCTCTCTCGCTCCTACTGATCAATTTACATCTACGAGAATGAAGTGGTTACAAATTTTGGGCTCCGCATAGTCCTACACTTAGCTTCCGTATTGAAGTTGCCAGGTAAGCAAAACATGTTAGCTCAAACACCCAAGTAAGACAAATAAATGCTACATTCACCTCGATGTTTCAGACATACACATATTTTTTCGACTAGTACTTTTCAATAAACCTCAAATACTTGCTCTTGGGCCCCTTAATCAAATTTCATCAATGTGTGCTTAAATGTTTCCAAATGCATTAGTTCAATTTGCAAGCAAATTTGACTTCTGTCACGTTGATTATTGGCACCGTTCAGTAAAAGCCCATGCACTTGAAAACTGTGACATTTTTCTCTGTTCCGTTTCAGAGTAGCATTTTTCCATTTTTTTCACCATTTCTTAAAGACTAGTACAGTGTCTATAATTTAAAAATCTCAGCTGTGTGTCTGCAACTGAGATTTTAAATTATAGAATCTTAGAACTAGAAACCATCAAAAGTTATGGAAATCCAACATACATGCCTGCAAACAAGTCTGATTTTTTTTAGTTTAGGCTTTATTACTGAGAGGTGACAGCACCTTGGCAGCCCTCACAGCCCTCGATCGCTCGGCGCTTCCTCTGCCTGGGCTACCACTTTGGCGGCACTCGAGGAGCCCTTCAGCCTGTGGCTGCACTGTGGAAGCCCCTCTCTGGGCTGGCTAAGGCCTGAGCCGGCTCCCTCAGCTTGCAGGGAGGTGTGGAGTGAGATGCGTGAGTGGCAACTGGGGCTGTGCGGGGTGCTTGCGGGCCAGCTGGAGTTCCGGGTGGGCGTGGGCTTGGCAGGCCCCACACTCGGAGCGGCCGGCTGGCCCGGCTGGCCCTACTGGTCCTACTGGTCCCGGGCAATGAGGAGCTTAGCACCTGGGCCAGTGGCTGCAGAGGGTGTACTGGGTCCCCCAGCAGTGCCGGCCCACCAGTGCTGCACTCGATTTCTCCCCGGGCCTTAGCTGTCTCCCCGCGGGGCACGGCTCAGGACCTGCAGCCTGCCATGCCTGAGCCTTCCCCCTCCGTGGGATCCTGTGCAGTGAGCCTCCCCAACAAGCATCGCCCCCTGCTCCACGGCGGCCAGTCGAATGGACCACCGAAGGGCTGACGAGTGCGGGCGCACGGCCTGGGACTGGCAGGCAGCTCTACCTGCAGCCCCGGCGCGGGATCCACTTGGTAAAGCCAACTGGGCTCCTGACTCTGGTGGGGCCTTGGAGAACCTTTATGTCTAGCTAAGGGATTGTAAATACACCAATTGGCACTCTGTATCTAGCTCAAGGTTTGTAAACACACCAATCAGCACCCTGTGTCTAGCTCAGGGTTTGTGAATGCACCAATCGATACTGTATCTAGCTACTCTGGTGGGGACTTGGAGAACCTTTGTGTCTAGCTCAGGGATTGTAAAGGAACCAATCAGCGCCCTGTCCAAACAGACCACTGGGCCCTCTGTAAAATGGACCAATCAGCAGGATGTGGGTGGGGCCACATAAGAGAATAAAAGCAGGCTGCCTGACCCAGCAGTGGCAACCCACTCGGGTCCCCTTCCACAGTGTGGGAGCTTTGTTCTTTCTCTCTTTGCAATAAATCTTGCTGCTGCTCACTCTTTGGGTCCACACTGCATTTATGAGCTTTAACACTCACTATGAAAGTCTGCAGCTTTACTCTTGAAGCCAGCGAGACCACGAAAACACGGCAGGAACAAACAACTCCAGATGCGCCACCTTAAGAGCTGTAACAGTCACCGCGAAGGTCCGCAGCTTCACTCCTGAGCCAGCGAGACCGCGAACCCCACCAGAAGGAAGAAACTCCGAACACATCCGAACATCAGAAGGAACAAACTCCGGACATGCCGCCTTTAAGAACTGTAACACTCACCGCGAAGGTCCACAGCTTCATTCTTTAAGTCAGTGACACCAAGAACCCACCGTTTCTGGACACATTACAATAACATGAGAACTTTAAGGTTTTTTCAACAGTAGTTTTAAATGGTCATGCCATTGAAACCTACGCCAGATATAGCCTTGAAAAAATAGGTAAGAAAATCATTTGGAGTGTGTGCATTCAGGTTACAGTTAACTTTTGTACTGAATAACACAGGTGTATTGGCTCTGCCTCTAGTGAACAGCAACTAGGGCATATTTAGGTGCCTTAGACAACCTAGAATTCTGTTCACCCTCTTGCATCACTGAAGTGTAACTATAAATCTTTTGGGCTAAAATTCCTCACAAGAAATAAAAATATTCATTCTTTCCTGATTATATTTCAGGAAATACATTTCCTGAAACATAAATATTCATCCTTTCCTCAGCAGATATTTTTTTTAAAATGTATTTTCAACTTAAAACTTGTTTTCTTACTAAACACCAAAAGAAGGGAGGAAGCAAAGGAGGTAGGGAGGAAGAAAGAGAGGGAGACATGGGAATGAGATATGAGTTGGAAATCCTGGGATGCCACTTTACTGGCTGTATAACTTAGTTCATTTTGTTTTTGTGACCAGGAATACCTTTCAGGGTGTTATCCATTGTATAATAGTAACTGTTAGGCAATCTTTTCCTTTTCTAGTCTATATTTACTTAGGTATACGACACTTCCTTTATTCTTTTATCTCTTTTTATTATTATACTTTAATTTCCGGGATACATGTACAGAACATGCAGGTTTGCTACATAGGTATACACGTGCCATGCTGGTTGGCTGCACCTATCAATCCGTCATCTACGTTAGGTATTTCTCCTAATGCTCTCCCTCCCATAGCCCCCACCACCTGACAGGCCCCGGTGTGTGATGTTCCCCTCCCTGTGTCCATGTATTCTCATTGTTCAACTCCCACTTATGAGTGAGGACATGCTGTGTTGGCTTTTCTGTTCTTGTGTTCCTCTGCTGAGAATGATGGTTTCCAACTTCATCCACGTCCCCGCAAAGGATGTTTTTAAAATTTCTTTTTAGAGACAGGCTCTCATGTCACTCATGCTCGAGTGCAGTGACACAATCATAGCTCACTACAGAGCCTCGAACTCCCGAGCTCAAGGGATTCTCTTGCCTCAGTGTCCCGAGTAGCTAGTTCTAGAATTACATGCCACCACAATGGTTTATTATTATTATTTTGTAGAGAAGGGGGTATCACTTTGTTGCCCAGGCTAGTCTCGAACCCTGAGCCTCAAGTGATCCTCCCACCTTACTCACCCTCCCAAAGTGCTGGGATTCCAGGTGTGAGCCACCGCACCTACCCTGTTACTTCTTTTTGGTTGGTTTTGTCTTGATTTGAGACGGAGTCTCACTCTGTCACCCAGGCTGGAGTGCAGTGGCGCGATATCGGCTCACCGCAAGCTCCACCTCCCAGGTTCACCCAATTCTCCTGCCTCAGCCTCCTTAATAGCTGGGACTGCAGGCCCCCGCCACCATGCCCAGCTAATTTTTTTTTTTTTTTTTTTGTATTTTTAGTGGAGACGGGGTTTCACTGTGTTAGCCAGGATGGTCTCAATCTCCTGACCGCGTGATCCGCCCGTTTCGGCCTCCCAAAGTGCTGGGATTACAGGCATGAGACACCGCGCCCGGCCCCTACCCTGTTATTTCTTAAGCAACACTTGGTGGCAACAAGGATAAATGTAGTTGGGAGAGAACAGGAGGACAGAGGGACAGATGGACAGACAGGCCTTCTCACCTTCTGAGACCATATGTCACAGAGCGGCGGAGCAGAAACCACTGCGGGGAATTTTGCAGGGGACAGAAAATGCGCTGCACCTTTGGTTCAACAGAAATGGAAGCCTAATGAGGACACGGCTCCACGGGAGGAACACACATCCTGTCTTCTTCACTCGATTCTCACAGGTGAAGGCTAGGCTGCCAAAGCTCACGGAATTAAGAAAGAAAGCAAATAGGTTCTTTCTTGAACATGGCTACATTTTGTTTTATTTTGCTAAAGAATGCCCTGTAATCCATACAAGATTTGCAGTTTTCTCCTCTAAAAAAACTGTTTGGAAAAACAAAAATCAATGCTTCTCAATAAGTGCTTTAGACGTAAGAGATCATTGTTTACTTTTTTTTCTCTTTTTAAATAAGCATCTGCCCAGCTACTATCATTGAAAAGCTGTTTTCCATCTCAATTCTTTTGAGAACCCCAATTATAAAATATGAAAATAAAATTTAGACTGTTGTGAACTGAAAGTGACGTTGGCTTAGCAAGCACTGTGGGAGTCAGCCACTCTCCGTCTGCGAAATTGACCACAGCTTCCTGGGAACTGGTAGCCCTTCAATACGTTTTTTTTTCTTTTTCTCTTTTTTGAACTCTAAGGTTTTTTCCTCTGCATCCAAACTCTGCCTTCCCTTTTTGTAACAACTGAGAACACCTTCCCTCATGTGTCACTGTTTCATTTCCTACTGTCAGACTCCAGGTACTTAAACATACGAAATTGCTTGTTTAAAAAGTCACAATTATACTTCTTCCCCATCTCCAAATCTTTTTCTCCTCCTGAACTGTGCAGGATTAGTCATGTCCAAGTCTTACCTTGCTAAATATTTTCAAATACTTAACAATTCATTTATTATCTGCATTCCCCTTTCAGTATCCACTCTACCTTAATAAGCGTAAGAATAGACACAGGGAAAGTGGAGAAAAGACATCTGAAAGTCATATATCTTCTCCCTCCACCCATGCTACGTTCCAGAAATGTCTTCTCCTCTGAGTCCATCGAGTAAGAATTCTCACTTCCTACTGAAAGTGGCTTTCCAAAATTTTAACTGAAGAAATTATGACAGTGAAAGAAATCAGACCTAACTGACACCATCTTGCTTCTAACCTTTAAGCTGCCCTTTTTCACTCCTGGGCATAGGCTGATATAACCTTGAGAAAGAATTCAGTTCATAGTTTGACTCTGAAAATTTATAACACCACTTTCCCGAAAAGTCCCCCTTCTTGACTGGGAACCAGTCTGCCTTTGCAGGACTAACAAATTATCTACAAGATTAGAAACTACAGTTTAGGGGTCCTGCAGCCTCTGGCTCCAAGAATCTGAACATCCCCAAATTGGTCCGGGGGATAACATCAGGATTGTAAAACCTAACATCAGTGCTTGAGATATTTTGCAGTCCCTGCATTCCATGAATCAGCTGACACTACTCAGACCAGTAGTCTGGCCCAACCAGCTCTGCCATCCCACTCAGGAACAGAAGACAGCAAGAAAAACTCACTTCAACCCCCTATGATTCCATCTCCAACCTGCCCCATCATCGCTCCCTAGTTCCCAAGCCCTTACCCGCCAAATTATCTTTAAAAATTCTGACCCTCCAATGCTTAGGGAGACTGATTTGAGTGATAATAAAATTCCGGTCCCCTACACAGCTGGCTCTGTGTGAATTACTCTCTCTCCATTGCAATTCTCCTGTCTTGATAAATAGTTTCTGTCTAGGCAGCGGCCAAGGTGAATCCATTGGGTGGTTACACTACAAGACTCTTCCTAATTAGTATTCTTTTGAATACCACCAGCTTCTATCCTATTTCTGTGTCTGTGTATGTGTATGTGTGTGTGAGAGAAAGAGAACGAGACAGAGACACAGAGAGAGCAAAAGGGAAAAAGAGAAGACAGGGAGAAGAGAAACAGAAGAAGGACAGGGGGATGGAGAGAGAGAGAGTGAGAGAAGGAATCACAGAGAGAGAAGGAATCAGAGAGAGAGAGTGAGAGAAGGAATCAGAGAGAGAGAGAGACACCAAGAGAGAAAGACAGAAACACACAGAGAGAGGGAGAGAGGGACAAAGAAAAACAACAGGAGGAGGAGAAAAAGAAAAAAAAAATATGAGGATAAGTGAACCTCACCAATCACACAATTCTCTCACTATGGCCAGTAGTCGAAACAAAGTGATAAGAACATAAGGCTCAAGGAGAATACCTTTCTCTTTGCCTCAGTCACTTTCAGTTTTAGCCAAAACACTAATGTTACTGTGTTCAGCTGCAAGGAGAGATGTCCCTGAGTGATTAGTTTTATGACAGGATTTGCACACCCCCTATAGGCAAAGGGGGGTTATGACATTCCAAACAAGAAATATGGTAGAAAGATTTAGTATTGATACCATGTATCTTTTCTAGCTACAAAATTATCTCTTAGCAGCCAAAATTTATTTTATTTTAGGATGGGCAGATACAGGAAGGGCTAGAAGCACATACACAAAATTTTCTTGCTTTCTTATCTATAAAACTTCCTAACTGTATCTCGAAACCAGTGGGCCATATGCTGATAGAGGTCATGTGTATCTCCTCAATAGTAGCTTTTCTTGCCCTAACAAATGACCCAGAAGAAAGAAAACTGGATTGCTTTACTGCAACATTTCAAATCCCCTGGTTGTTCAATTATGATGAGGTACAACATTGACAAGCTTATTTTTGTTTTGCCTCTAATATTCATGATAGAAACTCCAAAAAATGTCACTAAAATAATTTTGTTCTTTAAGAATTCACAATTATTTCCATCAGTCAGAAAGTATTGGATGCTAGTGAATTAATAATGCTACAGCGGGGAATTTGGATATTTTGATGAATTTGATTATTGATTAAATGCACCTCCTGCCTTTTAAAAGGTACTATCTACTTGTGAATTCATTGTGCTACATTCCAATAACAGGCATGTTCCAGGACTACTAGTATATACATATGTACACACACAGATATATCTATATAAATATATATAGATAGATCTATATCTCTATACGAATCTTAATAGTGTATACATATATATCTTAGTGTATATATAATCTTATAGCTTATATATATGAATATATATTAAATAATGTGTGTATACACATATAGTATATACGTGTATATATACTATATATGTGTATATGTGTATACTATAGGTACACACATATGTGTATACATATATAGTATAAATATATACAGTATACTATACATGTATACACACATATACTATGTATATACTATATATGTGTATATATACACCTATATATGTGTGTGTGTATATACACACACACACACACATATTAGAAAAACTGCTATATTTTTTCAATGTTTTTCTTATTATTTATATAAGAATGTGGGAATAAGTCACAGCGCTATTTCCTCTGTTTTTTCCTCTGACCTTTGGAATTATTCTTGAGATACTAACTAAACTACCAGTAAAATGCCAGCAGACAGAGGTGAACTTAGCACTTGTGTGTCCTTTCTTTCTTTCAGTAGTCAAGTACATTTCTTTCTGAAATTGCAGAAGCCTCTCAAGCATATTATTTGTGGCTTCCAATGAGTTTGAACTTCATGCTTGAAGTGACACACAAGTAAGTGATTTAATTCATGCACCTGTACCTGGACTTTTTCCAGAGGTAATAAAATGGGTAACTACTTCAGAAGTTTCCTAGTAAGTATTGAAGCAAGACATCAGAAAGGCACATTTGGGCAGGAAAAGCAGCGACGTGCTTAAGGTTGAGCCGTGACAGGCATGTGGCTTTAGCCCTTGAGACAAAAACTGAGCATTTCTTACTCCCAAGACCAGGCCCTCTGACTTCAGTGATGTACAATTTTCTCGTTACAAAAACTATTGTACCCAAAGGAATTCCTGTCGCCTTTCTAATTATTTTCTCAGTTTGAAATAGGACCGTATCTTTAATAAGAAAGAGGGTTTGTCCTGTGATTATTTTCGACATCAACACAACAGTACAGAGAATGAGCACACAGTGGAAACACCACAAGGACTCACCAGAGGAGAAAGGTATTTGTGACAATACATGTAAATTCTTCCCCCCAGGTGATTATGATAATATGAGTATTTGTGTAGCAGTCAATTACCTTAGTCGTCAACTACAGACATTTAGTAAGTAAAAACAAAATAAATCATTGCCTTAGCGCTCTGTTTTCGATGATACTATTTCCATATTTACTGTTGATGAGGTTACATAATCCCTAATCCAGATGCTTTGTGTTTTAGATCCACAGTCAGTGTATCCATACGACCCAGTTTCCATATAACCTACAGTCTCCATAGCTGTATTCCACATGGGGACTCGACAAAGGCAGAACAGACAATAGCTCGATCTTTAAATGTTGTTTTTTTTTCTTTTTCTCTTTTTTTTTTTTTTTTTTTGATACACAGTCTCGCTTTGTTGCCCAGCCTGGAGTGCAGTGGCAGGATCTCGGCTCACTGCAGCCTTTGCCTCCCGGGTTCACGCCATTCTGCTGCCTCAGCCTCCCAAGTAGCTGGGATTACAGGTGCCCGCCACCATGTTTGGCTAATTTTTGTATTTTTGGTAGAGACAGGGTTCCACCACATTGGCCAGGCTGGTCTTGAACTCCTGACCTCAAGCAATCCACCTGCCTCGGCCTCCCAAAGTGCTGGGATTACAGGCATGAGCCACCACACCTGGCCAAATGTTTCTGTAGTATGTTTTGTGACCAGTATTTTAACAGTGATCCAAGTGGGCTCAGCAAACTGCATTTGCTTGTTTTGTATTCTGGTATAATAAAGATTTTATTTTCTTCATGTTTCTTCTCTCAAGCAAAAATTATGAATGAAGTATAGTAATACTTGAAATGGACCCAAACTGAAAATAAGAAGCCAACAAACAGTTGTGTAGAGGTCATGACAATATCATCAAAAATATTTAGTTTAACCTAAGGATTTACTGGGCAAATGAACAGAAAGAAAGCAGAGCGTTGGAAAGTCCGGCAGTGGAATAAGAACTCCTACTTGCGTCTTTATGTTTCTCTCATTATGCCATTTCAGAAGTCACAGGACTTCAAGACTACAGTTCCATCCTCAGGAGCAGCAAAAGAAAGGTCATTACATGGCTCTATCACATAACAGCATATGGCCACAGGGAAATCAGCTGACTGATTTAGAAAATGAAGGCTACGACCTGGTAAATCTCTAAGGTAACTTTCAGTTATGCTTTCACTCAAAGATAAACTTGGTATTTGCCATTGTGGCCAGATATTTAACATATTGTTGAGTAAGTTAAAAGCAAGTTATATGAAATATATTTAGGGATATGTAGGCAGAGCTTAGAGAGCTTAGAACAAAATCCAGTCTAACCAGGGAAGTAGTCAGGAAAGGTCTGCTTGAGAAACTGTCATTTAAGTTGAGACTTGAAGGATTAGGGGGAGGTAGATAAGGTGGGGGCTCCTAATATTTCAGATACGGCAACAGACTATGTGAAGGCCTGAAACTTAAAATGAATATCGCCTTGGGAGAAACTGCAAGAAGGTGAGCAAGGTAAGTGTGGACTGTCCTTGAAGGCAATGCTAAGGTTTTCAGTTTTATTTTAAGAGCCATGGGAATCCGTTGAAAGGTCTTAAGTCAAAGGACATATCTGATCAAATCGATTGTTAAAAAATAACTTTGGATAAAATATGGAGGAAGACTGGAAGAGATCAATAGTAGAACCTGAAAATTGTGGGCAATTGCAATGATTTTAAGATTGGCATGACTTAGTTATGGCTTCAGTGTGGGCATAAGGACAGGGTAAACACCAGTTTTTTTGTCATATAACTGAATGCATGATGGTGATCCTGATGGACCTAGGAAAGACTAAACGATAAGATTGTTTGATTGTTTGTTTATGGGAGAGGGTAAAAAAAATCAATGTTCAGGTTTAAACATGTTTGCTTAAACATGTTTGTTTAAAACAGTAGAGTGTAGGCAAAAGAAAAATGGATTTGGGACTTCTCAGCAGACAAATGGAAATTAAATACAAGGGATTAGAACCCAAGAAAGTACCAACTGAGTGTAGAGGAGGAGAAATGTCAAAAGACCCTGAGAAATTGCCGAGAGACAGAAAAAAGTTCACAGAGGTATGGTGTCAGGGAACCGAAAAAAAGGATGTATTTTTAAAAGCAGTGAGCAGCCAGTAATGCTGAGCCCTGATAACAGATCAAATAATCAAAAAATGTCCCTTGCATAGCAACATGAAGAGCAGGCTGACTTAGGCTAGAAGAGTTTCTATGCAACAGCATTGCCCAATAGAACATTTTGAAATGACAAATGTTTTATATTTGCGCTATTCAATATGATAGCCACATGTGGCCATTCAGCACTGGAAATGTGGCTAGCAATGCTAAAAGACCTAACTTTAAACTTTACTTAATATAAATTGCACATGTGACTAGTAGCTGTATATTGGAGATCACAGATGGATTATGGGGAAAATGTCAGATTTTAGGAGACTGAAGAGTGAAACTGGTCATTATAGATAACTTGTTCATAAAGTTGCTCCTAACGTAGAATGGTGAAATGATTAGAACCTGGTAGGGAGCATGAGGATCAGAAAGGGTGAAGTTAGATCTATTGATTGACTGATTGATTGGAGATGGAGTCTGGGTCTGTCGCCCACGCTGGAGTGCAGTGGCGCAATCTCGGCTCACTGCAACTTCCGCCTCCTGGGTTCAAGCGATTCTCCTGCCTCAGCCTCCCGAGTAGCTGGGACTACAGGCATGAGCCACCACACCCAGTTTGTTTATTTATTTATTTATTGTATTTTTAGTAGAGACAAGGTTTTGCCATGTTGGCTAGGCTGGTCTCAAACTCCTGATCTCAAGTAATCCACCCGCCTTGGCCTCCGAAAGTGCTGAGATTACAGCTGTGAACCACTGGGCCCAGCCTAGAGCAACTTTAGAATGTTCAAATGACAAGGAGCCAGGGAGAGGGAGAATTTGAGACACAGCATAGTGGGAACATCTAAGGGATTGATTTTATATACCATGAGGATAGCTGTTTGATTGTACTCAAATGAAAAAACAAACATGAATGGAGGTCAGTTCATAGATTTGGTAATAGCAATTAGAGCAATTACTATTTAGACTCTTCCATTTACTTCGCATAGTAGGAAGAAAGGTCATCTTCTGAGACAGTGGAGGAAGGTAATGGAGTCAAGGGAGAATGCTGTCTCTTCCCAGCTGGCTCACCTGAGTTCCCCAGGCTGCCTCACACATTTGCCACACAGGTATCTGACTGGAAAGCATGCTTTAAAGGGCAATGAAAGACCTGTCTGCCTACAAAGATCCTCCTGAGGGACCTTGATCTCCCCTGTATTTCCTGCCATTTGAGTCAATCCCTGTGATCCTTTTGAGAAAACATTTCAGTTAGGGTAAGACATGAAATGAAAGACAAGCATTTATTTGCCTCACATTAAGAACAATTACTTTATCTAATTAACCAACAGATATTGCCACAAAATACCAATCAGGGAAGAAGAAACAAAAGTTTCTGGTCTCAGAGGCTTCTGGAACCCACCAAGTTCCAGGCATGTGGGTGGTCAGGACACAACCCTGATCTTGAAAAGAATAAACTAGAATACTTCCAAAAGAGAGACACAGAAAAATGACTGATGCTAAAACTTGGCTCATCTTTTTTGAGACGCAGTCTCACTCTGTCGCCCAGGCTGGAGTGCAGTGACACGATCTTGGCTCACTGCAAGCTCCACCTCCCGGGTTCACGCCATTCTCCTGCCTCAGCCTCCTCGGTAGCTGGGACTACAGGCGCCTGCCACCACGCCCGGCTAATTTTTTATATGTGTAGTAGAGACAGGAGTCCACTGTGTTAGCCAGGATGGTCTCGATCTCCTGACCTTGTGATCCACCCGCCTAGGCCTCCCAATGTGCTGGGGTTACAGGCGTGAGCCACAGCACCCGACACATAACTATTCTTAAAGATAATCTTACGTTATATGTGGCACATTCTACCTATCCATTACCTACTCTTCTTAAAGCTCCTTCCAAGGTGACAGTTGTTGCGGAACTAAATTCACAGAAAATAGACGTGGCAGGGTTGGGAGGAAATTATACAGAGCTGTTGAAGTGGCTTGTAAGAGCTGCCATGGAAGAATATCAAACTGATGTAATAAACTTTTACTATGGTTAAATGCAAGGGTAAAGACCAGCAGTGCAAAAGGAGGAGTATGAAACATGACTCCAGTAAAAAGCCCAGGTGGGATGAGTGAGGGCAAAACAAGGACTTGAAGGACAGATTCTGAAAACCTTGTAAACAGGAACTAGAATTCCAGTTGAAATGTCACAAGAACGGCAGAAGAGGGGTAAGCCCAGAACCCAACAGGATCCTACTCTATAGTTCAACTCAGTTCCAGGTGCCATTTATTGGCACTCACTCACAGCACGGCATAATCCTTCTCATAGTTCCAAAGGGAACTATGGCACCAGGAAAAGGAAAAGACCAGTGAACAACCAGGAAAAAGCAAAGCTCATATCCACGCTATTCAAATGCAATAAGCACGTGTAACTTTCCTTTGGACCTAGAATTAGCAATTGTAAATTGAAATGTGAAAACAGCACTTAGCCCCCACAAACTCAAGCAATAAAATGTGATACTAATAAAACGTTATTTTAAATTCTATTTAGTTAAGATTTTATAAGGAGGTAGTTAGAATTTTTCTATTATCCTCGTTCAAGAATGTAGTTAAAAATTGTGCACATGTACCCTAAAACTTAAAGTATAATAATAATAAATAAATAAAAATTATTTAACAGAATTAACCAAACCTTAGTGCAAGCTTCCCCTTCACTTTACAACTGCCCTGGCTCTAATTTTTCTTCCCTTTTTTTTTTTTTTTTGGTAATTTGTTATTTATTCCAGAAACATAAGACTGTTGCATCCTAAAGCTTTAACAAAAACATCACTGAAGATTAACAACAAACCCATGCACTACACATTCTAGAAGATTAAAATAAAAAAATAAGATACTTTTCTCTTACACTCACTGAGAAGCAAAATATTCATGACCACAACCAACAACCAATGGACATGATATATGTTTTCAAGCATACTCCTAATGATTAAATCATAAAACTGTTTATTGGTTTTTATATTTTTAAGTTATATGTTTTCAACCTGATTAACGATGGTGAGCATGCTAAAAAAATTACTAGTCCGAAGAAATATGGTAATAAATTTGTAAACTTCAGTGTCAGTAAGTTTGTGACTCAATGGTTTCAGCTCAGCTTCTATAGGTCACAATCATATAGGCCCACAGAAAAAAGTTTTAAGAACTTTGCTGAGTATGACATTTTGAGCTCAGGGCAAAACCGGTGCACAAGTAATCATATTAATTTGATATGGTTACTTAGGTAACATTCATAATGTATATGAAGCCTTCACTGAGAAGAAATGCCTTCACTAATTATAAATATTTATGGAACCATGTCCACATTTAATTTTTGTAGTTAATTATAAACTGGTTATTACTATTTGTAAATTTCTTTATAATTACCACATTCCCAGTGCTCTTGTTCCATAATGTTTCTCAATTGGTGATTCTGGCAAATTATCTCAAAGACTTCCCAGGGAAATTCTTCCTTTACTAGATCAGTAATATTTAATGCATAAATGTTTCTTTCACTCTATGGAAATCCTCTCCTTCTATAATGATTTGCCTACTCAATTCAATGGTCTACAAATCTGTTACTTACTTGCAGCATTACAAAACTTAGCAAATAAAAGCATTGCATGGAACATACTTACACTAGAAATTTGTTTATCTAAAATAGAAGTTAAAATAGGCATCTTGTATTTTGTCTGTCAACCCTGTTTGTTTTTTTTTATGAATACTCTGCATAGACTTTCATCTTATGAGTTCTTAGCAGTTTTCGTCTAAGAGATTGCCAACTTATAAACTCTTCTGCCCTTAAGTTTTGGGAACTGCCCCTAAAAGAGTTATGCCAGACAGATTTTATATATAAAAATCTAAGTAGAAATATTTCTCTATTCTTTAAGTGGGACACATCACATCGTTTCCTCTAACTTCTCTTTTGAAGAAACTTCTGTTTCTCACAGATTTGATGGGTTATATTTCCCCCATTTTTAACAAGAAAATCATGTATTTCCCCAACACCTGTGATGGTATCCTTGAAGATTCCTTATTAAGCTGTCACTCAAATATCTTAAGGACATTACATTTATATAATTCTACACGTCAATTTTTTCAGACTACATTTGAGATCAACCAGTCATTTTCTATTCTCCTGGAGTAGGTGGGTGGGACAGAATAATCTATGAATGTATCTACCAAAAAGAGAAAAATAGGAAAAGAAACAATGTAAAATCCACTCTTATAGCCTTTACTTTTCAGAGCATATTTGAAAATATAGCAATAAGGAAGTAAAAGCATGTGAACAAGGGTGGCTGACTGTATTAGTCTGTTCTCACAATGCTATGAAGAACTGCCAGAGAATGGGTAATTTATAAAGGAAAGGGGTTTAATAGACTCACAGTTCTGCATTGCTGGGGAGGCCACAGGAAACTTACAATCATGGCAGAAGGCCCCCTCCACAGGGTGGCAGGAGAGAGAATGAGTGCCAGCAGAGGAAATGCCAGATGCTTATAAAACTATCAGTTCTCGTGAGAACTCACTACACACATGCCGATTATGGGAATTACAATTCAAGATGAGATGTGGATGGAACACAGCCAAACCATGTCACTGACCTAGTAATAATTTACATAACTATACTTAAGCAGTGAATCTTATTGGCTATATATTCATCGGTACATAACATATATATCCATATAATACCATACATAGCCAGAGCTGCGGGGTGTGTGTGTGTGTGTGTGTGTGTATGTGTGTACTTATCAAACCTGCCTGTGGTATATAAATGCTGCCCAAAGAGACTGTGTAAATGAATAAATGCAAACACACATACATGCATACATATATAGCTTCTTTAAAATCCCTAAAACAATTACTTGTGCCATGAAATTTAACATTTATACATTACTAATACTTTGTAAATTGGTTTATAGAAGTCAGTTTGAATCCTTCACTTCTTTGTAGTTTGACAATCCAAGAATCACATGAAAGAATGAGACCACTAAGACTGTCAAGCTAAAGGTGAGAGCAAGAAAATCAGGGGCCAGCTAGGGACCGGACAGGAAAAGAGACTTGGCAAGGTAGGAAAATCAGCTTCATTTGATATGTGTCAATCTTGGCAGTAAGATCCATATACAAGAATAATGGAAAAGTACTTGCCTAATGCAAATAGTGGTGAGAAGTAGATTGAAAGTTCATGGACAAATGTGATATAAACACCAGCCAGAACTACAAAATAAGGCCGGAGCTACTGTTGGAATGTAACTGACAGATACTGACTCATATGAATGGTCACTAGTAATCATGGACAAAATAAGGTCTAGTGTTCTGCTTCTGGGCACATTTTCATCAGTTTTAAGGACACATTTTTGCACAGCAATTTAGTTCTTTACATTCCACCGCATCCAGCACGTTAGTGCATTCAGTAAATGTTGGCTATAGATAGGTTAATGCTCATGTTTGGATTCTCACTATATGCTACTTCTGTTTTCAATGAGTTCTGCAATTTATATGTCAACAATAATTCACATGGCAACTTTAATATATTACCTTTGGGCGTTTTCTGCAATATAAAGTCTTGCTGAAAAATAAGTAGACAAAAAATATATAAATCAAGCACATATCCATCCCTAAAAATAATTACATATAACACATTTTCTTGTATAGTTTAATGTATTTCTACGTGTTGCTGTGGTAATTGCTGACATTACCTGGGGAAAAATACAATCCTTTATAATATGTTCAGATGCTCATGAAAATATGTGTTTTAGCTAGGCACAATTAATGTGCATTAAGTAGTTCAGCTGTGTCATAGATCTAGGAAAAAAAGATGACGTGCATAAATACTCAATAAAACTGAGATAAACATTGATGTGATGCTGTCCAGCCTGGAATGTATTGGTATGTATTGGTTATTTGGCATCCAGATGAAACCTGGCTTAATGTGGCAACAGAATGCCATCAACTGCATAATAAATGATGATGGTCCCCACACGTCCCATATAGCACTACCTGTTACAAGAGGAAGCATCTGCTCACTTTAGCCATCAGGAAAGTTTTGGAGCTTTTCCATGCACCTATTTATATTATTTAGCTCTGTTTGCAAATACATTTACACTCCCTGATGGGACCAGTTTGGTTACATGGACAATTTGGGAGGTCAAGAAAGTTTAAATTGATCATAAAAGTTGCCTTCCAGATAAGGGATATGTCACTCTTTATAAGAGCCAGAGATTGAATAATTTTAGATTCTAACCCAAAATGATCAAATCACAGTGTCATTTTCTATTTGATAACAGTGCTGTTTAACAGTGTTGTGGTAAAAATCAAAGTTTAAGGTCAGGGTGGAAATGGTGATCAATGACACTGTACAAGAAAAATAACCCTTGGAGAATGAATACAAATAACGCTACTGACCATTATGTCGAGCTCACCACATGTCAGATACTGAGCTTTCTACTTCACAGAAGTGAGTTTACTTAAACTTCAAAACAACCCACAAAATGGGTATTGAGAGCGTTATTGTGTATGTGGGAAAAGTGAATTTTAAAGCTATTAGCTGGTTGGCTTTCTGTCATATGCTGGTAAGTAGCAAAGCCCAGACCAAACCCAGGGTAGAGACTCCATAAGCCAATATTTTTGAGCATCTGTTGGTTGCCATATCATCACATTGGCTATGGATCATGTGGCTTTGTTATTGCTTCATTTTATTTCTTTTCTCCACTTACCCAGTATGCCAATTTTCATAAGCAACCTAAAAAATGTTCAAAGACGAAGTCATGTCATCCTCTTCTGGATGGAATGAGGAAACTAGAAGGATCCATTTGTCATTCATACAATTTTTCTCTAAAACCACTTGTGACGCTAATAATAGTCCCCAGATGGAAGTCATTAATTTGTATGCATATGTCACATCTTGCTTTTCAACATCTTTTTGACTTTACTCTTTCTATTACTGAAACTAATTGAAATATATGAAAAATAACTAATTAAAATGAGTATAAAGCAGTTTTCTGCAATATAAAGCATGCTATAAAATGCTAATAAAACTATAAAAATATATGGAAAAATCTGTCAATTATAAAATTAACTTCAGATGGGGAAGCAAATATCATTTATCCTTTACAATGTCCAAATAAATGACTTGTTTGGCATCTAAAATTCCTTTTTATGTTAATAAACTCTCACGAATAATAATTGTCTTTCTTTTTATAATGCTAACCAGAATAAAATTTTGAAGATGATCACAGTAGTTCTAAATCAAATTTCTAAAAAAAAGTCTAAATAGCTAGTGGCTGGGAACATATCTTTGTTATGATTAAATAAATTTAAATCACTGCTTGGCAAATCGTTATAAGAACGAAAGTTTATTTCTTGTCCTCATGAGCAACTTATGGTTGGGTGATGGGGACAAAAGGATGATGTGTGGAGGAGATACCCCTTTACCAGGTGGAAGCAGATACAGTGAGTAAACCTGGGCAGGACTGAGGCTGTCAGATGTCCTTGGCTATAAAGAATCAGGGGAGGTAGGCTGAGGGAGGCCACGCTCTTAACTGGGAAGACCCAAAGGCTCTTCTCATATTCATGAGGTAGATACAAAAGAATAAAGAAATTGTTTGCTTTGTTTCTATACATTCCTTGAAGGAAAGATTAGAAAAGGCAGCCCTCAAATGTAACAGTGTTTTAAATATACTTAAATTGAACTATTCACTGTATTTCTGAATGTCCTCATAATTTTATAATATTTTAAAATTAGGGTCATATTTCAAATTCATGTTCATCTAGGTAGAGTTCATTTATTAACTGTATTCATTCTTCCAAAAAATATCCATTGAATGTATACCATATGTCAAACTAATAATATTACCCTTTGATGACAAACTAGCCTCTTCATGGTACCTGCTGTCACGGAGCTCACCATCAAATGGGGAACACAGGTATTTTACATAAAATTACAGGTGTTCCTTGACTTACAATGGGGTTAGGTCCCAATAAACCCTTCATAAGTTGAAAATATTGTAAGTTGAAAATACATTTAATACACCTAACCTATGAAAGAATTATGGCTTAGCCTAGACGACCTTAAACATGTTCAGAGCACTTATATTAAACTACAGTTAGGCAGAATCATCTGGCAACATAGTCCACGGTAGAGTATTGGTGGTTCACACTCATGACTGTGTGGCTGACTGTGGGCTCAGTGCTGCTGTCCAGCAGACTGAGAGAGTATCGTACCGCATGTTGCTAACCTGGGTAAAGATCAAAATTCAAAATCGGAAGTATGGTTTCTATCAAATGTGTATTGTCTTTGCACCATGGTAGTCAGAAACTCGTAAGTCAAACCACCATAAATTGAAGACCATCTATACCTAATAATTTGAATTTTGATGAGTTCAAGAACAGTGTGCTGCACAATTCTAAAATGGAAACCCTGACCAATTCTGAAACTCACCATTCATTAATCGCAATGCAAAATTCAGACAGAAAGAAGGCTGTTGTATCCTGCAGCATGGGGACAGCCAGGGGAGAAATTAGGAAAGGAAAATTTTTAAGTGACCCTAAAGACATAGGAGAATTAAGTGTGACCACAAGTTCTTCTAGCTTCATTGTTCACCATGTAAAAATTCCTAGCTGGAAAAAAATAAAATTGGATAACAAAATTTTTATTCATATCTATTAGGAAAACAGGATAACTAACATTGTTGGGGAAGAACAACTTTTTTTTTTTTTTTTTTTGAGATGGAGTCTCACTCTGTCATCCAGGCTTGAGTGCAGAGTTGCGATCTTGGCTCACTGCAACCTCCACCACCTCTGGGGTTCACACCATTCTCCTGCCTCAGCCTCCCAGGTAGCTGGGACTACAGATGCCACCACCATGCCTGGCTAATTTTTTTGTATTTTTAGTAGAGACGGAGTTTCACCATGTTAGCAAGGATTGTCTCGATCTCCCGACCTCATGATCCGCCCCCCTTAGCCTTCCAAAGTGCTGGGATTACAGCCATGAGCCACCGTGCCCAGCCAGAATAACATATTTGTTTTAGCTCCAGGATTATCAGTACCTAGATTTTCTTTGAGAAAGGGCTACACATTTTTCTATAGCTTCTCAACACTTTTCATGAGCATACTGTGGCAAATGCTGACAGTAATGTTCAAGAGACAATGGGACAGAAAAAAAGAAAAATTTTTTTAGTAGAATTTGATCAGGAACATCACAGCCAGTAATGACTGTGCTTCCCTCTTCACTGAGAAAGCCAGGAAATCAGGACAAGGATGGTGGCTGAAACAGAGGCACCCTGAGGTAATTATCACAGCGTTTTAAAATATGGTGCCTGCATCTACAAGCTACCAACTGAAATTCTTCCTGAGAAAATTTTATAAATATTGAGATCAGCAGCCAGGTTTCTTTAATAAGACGAAAGCTATTTTATATTGCTCTGTAAAATCACGATACCCATTTGGTTTTCAGATACTGATCAAATTTGGGATTATGCCACGAAATTCTAAATCCTGAAATTATTTCGTCAAAATTGCTGGTTTCCTATTTTATGAACACACAGACAATATGCATTTAAGGTAATTCCAAACAGTGCTAAATAATCTTCACCAAGTTTTTGTTGGGAACTAATGACTTGGGACAATTGGGAGACCTGGGATATAGGAACATATAAATATTTGAAAGATAAAAGTTCAGTGTCATCTAGCTATCCTTGTGATCCTTTAGCATCATGACTTAAAATGATTTGACATTTGTTGTCTCACATCAGCAGATAAAGAAGAAAACATATACATTATATATGTGTGTGTGTGTGTGTGTGCGTGTGTGTGTATACATGGAAAGAGAGAACCTTGATGACATAACATATACAGAATTTTGAAGACAGAACATATATAGAATCAGAATATATATAGAGCATCTTGATGACAGAACATCTGTATACAACATGGTTTACTAAATATTTTAAGCCCATTGTTGAAACCTACTGCTCAGATAAAAAGATTAGTTTCAAAATCATGTTTTCTTGATAATGCCCTGGTCACCCAAGAGCCTTATGGAGATGTATAAAGAAATTAGATGTTTTCATGCCTGTTAACACAATATCCATTGTGCAGCCCATCGATAAAGGAGTAATTTTTACTTTCAAGTCTTATTAGTCAATAAATATGTTTCATAAGGCTAAGTAGCCATAGGTAGTGAGTTCTCAGATGGATTGGGCAAAGTCAACTGAAATCCTTCTGAAAAAGATTCTCCATTCTAGATGCCCTTAAAGAACATTCGTGTTTCATAGGAGAAGGTCACAGTAGCAACATGAATAGGGTTTGAACAAAGATGATTTCAATCCTCACAGATGACTTTGAGGGTTTTAAGGCTTCAGTGTGGGAAGAAACTGCAAGTGAGGTGGAAATAGCAAGAGAAATAGTAGCAGAGCCTAAAGATAGGACTGAATTGCTGCAATCTCATGCTAAAAGTTGAAGGGATGAGGAGCTGCTTATTATGGATGAGCAAAGAAAGTGGTTTCTTGAGATGGAATCTCCTTCTGGTGAAGACGCTGTGAACACTGTTGAAATGAGAACGGAGAGTTTAGAATATTGCGTAACCTTAGTTGGTAAGCAGCATCAGGATTCAAGAGGATTGGCTGCAATTCTGAATGTTCTGCTGAAGGTAAAATGAGATCAAAGAGT
Organism: Hylobates moloch; assembly: GCF_009828535.3. Classification (NCBI taxonomy): domain Eukaryota; kingdom Metazoa; phylum Chordata; class Mammalia; order Primates; family Hylobatidae; genus Hylobates; species Hylobates moloch. The sequence goes on from NW_026652283.1 coordinate 115,940,445, forward strand.
AACGCATGCTACAGAGAAGTCCTTCATTAAAGGAAAAATCAATCAATAGGACAAACTTCATGGTTGTCTTGTTTTAGGAAATTAGCACACCCAACCCAACCTTCAGCAACCACCATCCTGATCAGTCATCAGCCATCAGCAGAGACAAGACCCTCTACCAGCAAAAAGATTACAACTCTCTGAAGACTCAGATGGTCGTTAAAAAGTTTAAAAATTAAGCATTTTTAAATTAAGATTTTTTTACATATAATGCTATTGCACACTTACAGTATAGGTTACCATATTTTTATGTGCACAGGGAAAGCAAAACATTCCTGACTTGATTTTTTGTGATATTCCCTTTACTAAGGTAGTCTGAAATCTCTGAGGCATGCCTGTGTAGAAAATATAACTAGCAGTGTTAGATTTTAGTTCTCTGCTTTTTTTAGTATGTTTTGTTTTGACGCCATGATAGCTAATATTTAATGAATCCTTACTATAAGCAGGCAACATCTAAATGCTTTCACACAAGTTATCAAAATTATATGTTAAAACAGTGAGATACTATTGTTAGACCCATTTCACAGGTGTGAAAACTGAGGCTTTGAAAGGCTACATCATCACACAAATGGTTAGGAAAGGTGACTCACTTTGTGATATTTCTTTTATTGTGAGGGTCTGGAACCAAACCCACAACATCTCCCTAGTAAGCCAGTATGGGAGCTTCTCAGCTGTAGAGAACCCAATGCTCATTTTGCTCACATCCCATAGTAGCTGTCTTCAGTAAAAACTTTCTTCGTGCTTTCTACTTTGGTAGCTCCCCAAAACTCAATTCAGCAGCACTGATGAAGTATTTTTAAAATAGTCAGATCCATTCTAGTTATTTTCTTCTAAGAACAAGAAAAAAAAGCTATCATAGAATTTATGTTTTAGAGCCTTTTTTTCCTACCTCAAAAGGACTACACATTCTTATCATGACTCAGACATAAGTAGATACCTGGGGTTGTTTTTTTAAGGATCTAATCCAAGTTCTGATTCTCATTTCCTCCTCTTTGGCTGACATTCTCTGTGTGGTAGTTAATTTTATGTCAACCTAACTGGGCCAAGGGTTGCCCAGATAACTGGTAAATCATTATTTCTGTTGTTTCTGGGAGGGCGTTTGTGGGAAAGATTAGCATTTAAATGGGTAGACTAAGATAACTCTGACCAATGTGGGTGAGCATCATCCAATCTGTCGAGGTCCCAAACAGAACAAATAGGTGAAGGAAAGGTGAATTTGCTAACTCAGCTTCAGTGAAGACATCCCTATTCTCCTTCCTGGAACACTGGCACTTCTGGTTTTCCAGTCTTCAGATTTAGACACCCTTGCTGCCTTCTCAGGCCCTTGGACTCAGACTGGGTGTTACACTACCAGCTTGCAGACAGCAAGTCATGAGACTTTTCAGCTTCCATAAATACCATAAGCCAATTCCTATAATACAGTCTGGGTTAAGGTGAAAGAGTTTTTATAAGCAAACCTTGTCTCTGTGTCATTGAAGTAAAAGTCATAAACAGCAACCCTTCCCCCAAATCCTAATTTCTCTTCTATAAAACATTTATTATAGACTAGCTACATATGAGGCTTTGTACAAATAAAAGTAATATACTCTCAAATAATTTACATTATAATGACAGTAAATGTATTTCTTGAGTGTTTATCAGTGAAGTTGCTATTTTATTTTCCTTATTGTGAGAGGGAGTTAGAGAAATAAGGAAACGTATTATATTTCAACACATTTAAGATGCTATAAATTTTAGGTTGTACCATTAATTTTATGCATCAATAAGGGGGAAAACATCCACAGTTAAACCATGAAATATTGTTTATTATCTCATACAGTCTAATTAAAAATGCAATAAAATTTGAAAAATGTTTGTCTTAAAATCAATGAAACAAAGTAACTCGTTCAAGGTTAAATATCTAGGGGGGACTAAGGCTGTAGAAGCCCCAAGTGGAAACTTTCGCTGTATGAGACACTTGAAGGAGTAAGCTGGAGATGTTGGGCTGCCTTCCAAAACTGATGCTCAGACAGGACATTTATCTTTCAGATTCTCCCCACAGTTTTAAGTCTGCCATCTGCATAACAACTGAACATTTTTATTGATGTCCCAGAGTTGACTGTCAAGTAGATGCTAATTTCTATAACCAAAGCTCGCACAACACTTGCTAGGTCAACTTATTAATTTGTCAAGATAATTATATCAGCCAATACTTGCTAACTGAATGAACCTGTCCAATTTATTTCTCCTCAGAAGCAACTTTTATAGGAAGACACATTTTCAGGAAGTTCCCGAGTTATCAAGTGTTATTCACAGAATTATGTTCCCTCAAATGTCATATGTTGAAGCTGTAACCCTCAGTACCTCAAAGTGTGACTGTATTTGAAGATAGGACCTTTAAAATTCAGATTAAGTTCCTTATAAATTCTGGATGTTAGTCTTTTGCTGAAGGCAAAGTTTGCAAATTGTTTTAGTCAGCGTTCTCTAGAGCGACAAGACTAATAGGATAGCTGTAAGATGTACGTATGAAAGGGAGTTTATTAACAAGTATTAACTCACATGGTCACGAGATGAAGTCCCATAATAGGCCATCAGCAAGCTAAGGAGAAAGGAAGCCAGTCCAATTGCCAAAATCTCAAAAGTAAGGACGCGGACAGCACAACCTTAAGTCTACAGCTGAAGGCCCAAGAGCACCTGTAAACCACTGGTGTAGGTCCAAGAGTCCAAAAGCTGAAGAACTTAGCATCCCATGTTTGAGGGCAGGAAGCAAGGGAGAAAGATGGAGGCCAGAAAACTCAGCCACTCTAGTCCTTCCCTGTTCCTCTGGCTGCTTTTATACTAGCCATACTGACAGCTGATTAGATGGCGCCCACCCAGAACGAGGGTCTGTCCGCCTCTCCCAGTCCATTGACTAAAATGTTAATCTCCTTTGGCAACACCCTCACACACACACCCAGGAACAATACTTTGCATCCTTCAACCCAATCAAGTTGACATTCAGTATTAACCATCAGACAAATATGTTCTCCCATTCTGTAAGTTGTCTGTGTACTCTGTTGATGGCTTCTTTGGCTACGGAGAAGCTCTTTAGTTTAATTAGGTCCTAGTGTCCATTTTGTGTGTGTGTGTGTGTGTGTGTGTGTGTGTGTGTGTGTGTTTATGTTTGCTTTTCAGATTGTATCATAAATTATTTACCGAGGCCAATGTCCAGAAGAGTATTTCCTAGGTTTTCTTCTAGGATTTATATAGTTTGAGGCATTACATTTAAGTCTTTAATCCATCTTGAGTTAATTTTTGTATATGGTGAGAGTTAGGGGTCTAGTTTTATTCTTAAATCAACAAGATAACAAATAACCTCATTAAAAAGTGGTCAAAGGACATGAACAGACACTTCTCAAGACATACAAGCAGCCAACTAACATAAAAAGTACTCAACATCACTAATCATCAGAGAAATGCAAATAAAAATCACAGTGAGATACTATCTTAATCAGAATGGCTATTAGCAAAAACTCAAAAAATAAGAGATGTTTGCAAGGATGAGGAAAAAAAACGAATGCATATACACTGTTGGTGGGAATGTAAATTAGTTCAGCTTCTGTGGAAAGCAGTTTGGATATCGCTCAAAGAACTAAATCAGAACTACCATTGGATTCAGCAATCCCATTACTGAGTATACACCAAAAGATAATGAAATCATTCTACCAAAAAGACACATGCATTTATATGTCAATTACACCATTATTCACAATAGCAAAGACATAGAATAAACCTAGGTACCCATCAATGGTAGATTTGATAAAGAAAATGTGGTACATATACACCATGGAATACTACACAGCCATAAAAATAATGAGATCATGTCCTTTGCAAGGACATGGATGGAGAAGGAAGCCATTATCCTAAGAAAATTAGCACACACACAGAAAATCAAATACTACATGTTCTTACTTACAAGTGAGAGGTACATGTGGACACAAAAATGGAACAAAATAGTCACTGGGGACTCCAAAAATGGGGAAGGATGGAGGAGGGCAAGGGTTGAAAAACTACCTATTTAGTACTATATTCACAAGAATATAAACCTAAACCTCAGCTTCAAGTGACATATCCATGTAAAAAACCTATAAATGTACTCTCAGAATCTATTTTTTTTAGTTTTAAAAAAAACAGGTTTCATAAAAGTGATTAAGTTTAAATGAGTCTTTTAGGGTGGGTTGTAATCCAATCTGTCTAGTGTCCTTGTAAAAGGAGGGTGTTTGGTCACAAAGAGATACTAGAGATGCCTATCTACACAAAAAAAGACTACATGGGGACACAGCCAAAAGGCAGCCATCTACGAAGCAAGGGGAGGGATCCCAGATGAACTGAACCTGTCACCACATTCATCTCGGACTTCTAGTTTCTCAGACTCTAAGAAAAACATTTTTGTTGTTAAAGTTACTCATCTTATGGTGCTTTATGACAGCCCTAGAAAACTAACACAGCAAAGAAAAAGGAAAATGTAATTAGATATATGAAACAAAATTTTAATAGACCTAAGCTCTGAGTTATCTATTTCTCCAAGTAGTCTTATACTTGACTCTGAGACCAAAAATAGGATAAAAGTAATTGAAAAGGCTGATTGTATTTCAGTGGGACTTCAAGTAGAATTTCTTTTGTAAAAAAGACATCAAAAATTGTGTTTGCAGAAAGCTAAGCCATGTACACTGCAGCTACATTCACTCCACTTTTTGAAAACCCTTAGGAAAATCCAGTTAAGGGACTTTTGTACATTTCTAAATAATCCACTATGTCTTCATTTCCAGTATTTACTCTTAGATATCATTTTTATTTTTACAATTTATCTCTTATACAATCTTTGCACAATCTAAAAAGCATGCATAGCTATAAACCAACATAAGATAAATATCATAAAATCAAAGCGCTGTATCAAGCTTTGAGAGAAACAAAACTCTATTCAAGAGAATGATAAAAAGAATCAAGAAAATGGTGTTGAAGAATGGGCAAGATTTTAATAGGTGGGAATTTAGAAGTAAGTTATTTTAAACTTGAAGAAACCTCATAAACACAAGGAAAAGGAAAGTATTGATTATAATCACATACTAAATACATTGTTCCTGAACTAAATTTTAAAAATAAGAGAGTAGAAGCAGCTAGGCCTGAGGTAGAGGACATATTTTAAGGCCCATGAACAGAACGGAAAAAATTAATGTATTTTGGAAGACAAAAGAGCAAATGGTGATACATCCATACAGTGAAATACCACTCAGCACTAAAAAAAAAAAGGAAATCACTGATATATGTGACAACTGGATGAATCTCAAAGACATTTCTCTCAGTGAAAGAAGCTGGTCTCAATTACATGCTGTATGATTTCACTTATATGGCATTCAAAAAAAGACAAAACTACAGGGACAGAGAACAGACCACTATTTCTCAGCGTTTGAAACAGGGAAAATTTAACTACTAATAAAGAGAGCATAAAGGAGTTTTTGGGGTGATGAAACTGTTCTGAATCCATCACTTACGATGGTGTTTATATAAATATTGGCTTGCACTAATATGTTTAGAATCATACAAGAAAAGGAAAAAAGTTTCTTGTATAACAATATTTTAACAAAAATTATTTAAAAATGTGTATTAAAATACTTTCACCAAGGAATAGAAAATGGATGGGTAGACATTTAAAATTTAAAGAGAATTTACTAGCTACTAATTTAAGAGAAGCTAAGAGACAGAGAGAAAGAAATGAAAGATATTCAAAGGTTTAACCCTGAGCAGGTGGATAAGCAATTCTTGTGATGGTAACACACAAAAACCAGTGAACTAAGAGAGAAGATTTGTGAAAAAGGAAAATTTGGATTTAACATTTTTGCCTATCGGAAAATGCTTTGGAGATCAGAGAGTTTGGAAATATGGATCTGGGATGTAAAATAAAATTTAAAAAGAGAAAACAAGTTAAAGACATAGATTTTTGACTCCACCTGCTTAGAAGAGCTAACTGAAGTATAATCTTGGAAAAAGTCACTCAGCAGGGACCATAAATGAACAGAATAATGAAATCTTGGAGGTGTCAATTTTACAGGAAAGAAGAGTCTCTGCTGAATTCTACTCTGAAAACACCAGCCTAGCATGTGCCCTTCTTAAATATCTCACAATATTCTTTTGGCATTATGTATCAGCTTCATATTTTTAAAACCAATATATGGTCACCTTAAAAAACTATAAACAATTCTGAGTATTTACTCAATAAGTACACATAGGACACCTATAATGTATAAGGCAGTGCTAGATGATATAATGTTACTATTTATTTCTTAGAGACAAGCCTGGGCTCTTATTATACTCCAGGTGTCTAAATGGAAATTATTATCCAGGTTTTCCAGCTACTTGCTCATTCTTGCAATGAACAGAGGTGATAGATTGAAGTACTGGGTGGGGCTATGAAAGATGCAGAGTGTAATGTCTCATAGATTGGATTTTAGACAGACGAAACTGCAGGCTCCGTTACTATAATACGATGTTTTTCTCAGAAAATGTGCCCTAAACTTTACTGTTTCATCACTTTTGTTATAAACAACCTCCAAAAGCTTCTCTAGTCTCATAATATGATTCTTTCCCAGAAGCCTGCATCTTATTTTCTTATTTTTCCACTGCTCTAATGTATTAATATAAGTCACGCCAGGCTTCAAGTCAGACTGAACGACCCATTAAGATCCATGCAACTTTCAAGAATGGATGCGCATGATAAACCACCTAAACATTTTTAAAAGTGTTGATTTTTCATACTGATGCCTTTTCGTGTAGAAATCCTAAGAGACAATTGAGGAAAAGCTTTCTAATAGGGATGGGAGTTGTGATTAAAACCTCAGAAATTTTATGTTGGAGATAATTTTAAGACTAAGTCACAGAAAAGAAGTTTAGAGATACACCTTTGTGTTCCTGCTTACAAAACCACAATAAACTTTATGAAATGGGGCCTTGGTTACCTACACGTGTTCCAAAATAGAGAAAAAAAAATAAAATGATGGAAGTTTTATTAATGCTAATATACATATATCTATACTAGTACTAATAATACATATTTTAATATATAGTATATAATATAAACTATATATAGTACTATATAGTATAAGATATTAAATACTATATATAGTACTATATAGTATAAGATATATTAAATACTATATAGTAATATATAGTATAAGATAGATATATAGTAATGTATATCAATATATTCTAATATGTATAGGATGATAGAAATGAGATGTACAGATTGTCATAGCAATGGTCCTTTCTCTTTTTGTGAAAGAAGTACTGGATGCTATAGATTAGTTTACTCAACCTGCATTTCACCCTTCTTTCAAGCGTAGAATTTTAAAATCAAAACAAAACAGAAAGAACACGTTTTCCAGATTCCTTTGAAGCAACGGTTCTAGAGGCAAATTAGATCTGCCAATCATATGCACATGCATGAAATTTGGAAAGCAAAAAGTGAGGTAGAAGCCATCTTCCTGTCACATTTTGTCTGCTTCTGCTTGGAAGCCTGTGGTGGAAACTACAATTGCTCTGCAGCAATTACTCTTCAACAGCCTCTTTTCCTAGCTCTGTGCTGCCTCCATATGGAGACACTAGCGTCATGTGGCCAAAGAGCATGTGCAATGTGGCTGGGCCAAATGGAGATGTTCTGTAAGTGTAAAACACAAAGTGGGCTTTGATGTCTCACTATTCCCCAAAATATAAATAAATAAAAATCAAGCAATCAATTTTCATATGCACTGTATATTGAAATATTTTATAAAACCATATAAAATATACTTATAAAAATAAGTAAATATTTTATGTAAGTATATAAAATATACTTATAAAAATAAATATTTTATGTAAGTATTGAAATAATTATATAAGTATAATCATATTAATTTTTGTTAAATAAAACATGTTAAAATTAATTTTACCTATTTTACTCCTTTGTTTAATGAGGGCACGAGAAAATTTTAAATTACAAATATGTCTCACATTATATTGCTGTTAGTCAGCACTGCTCCAGCTTACTTGTGTAGAGAGAATAGGGGAAGCCATTATCTGGCTTCTCTATCCATCATGTGAGTTCCTGGATGGCAGCCATGCATATTGATTCTCTTGCTTCTTGGTGGTTCTGTGGCCATGGAAGTGGGCTCCTGATTTTGGCTTAGCTTCTGTGGTGGCCTCTGTAGTAGCAGTGGCTCTCCTGATGGTTCTAGGAGTCATCTTTACGGGTCCTACTGAGAGCCCCCTCCTTCAGCCTTTCTCCCTATTTTGTAAACATCCACTTTTTTGTGTTCATTCCTTCTTGTTTAAAATCTTAATGTGTTTTCTGTTCCTTGCACTGAATCTTTATTAAAAAAACAGAGACATCTTAAATAATAGGATCAGTTTCCAGAATGGAACTCTTTTGATTTAGGTTTGTATTTTTAAGTTTCTAAGGAAAAAATTTATTTTTTTAATAACAAACCTTCTGAAGCTGTGGAAATATCCCTAGTACGTGACATCATCGGGGGGGAGGGGGCTCATTCTTTTTGCCTGAATACAGCACTTATAACACCTGTATTTGCATATTCCAAACAAAAGACAAGCCTGGGAAACCTCTCAAATGATTTTTTTAAAGGTACCTCTGCAAGTAATACTACTCATCAAAACAGAAGTCTAAACAGAAGACTGCAGTAAAGGAAGAAGAAATGAGACGGCCCCAATCTGATATGAACCATTCCCTGGCCAAATCTGATTTCCATGATGAAAGCCTACAAAATTACTTGCCATTTTTCTCACTTTCAGCATATCTTGAGGGCATCCAAATGGTGACCTCCCTTCATGTGCTCCTTTGTTCCTGTTGTAAAAGCGATTTATGAATGTGGCTGGTTATCACTGGGATCGTTCTATTTTATATAGAGGTTGTTGCCTATTTCCCATACAGGATGCTTTATCCAGTACTACTGGGCATTCAGTGATGATATCACAGCATCTGAAAATTGCCACCCTGACTAGTGTAGCTCCCCAGGTTTCTTTTACAATCATAGGAAATACATGTCTCATCCCCAGCCATGCAAGATTTTAGACGTAAATTAATAAAGTGCTAGCCTCTATCTGCCATGGTGGGGAAGTTCACGAATTGCTTAAAGCCAAAGCCAGTACAATAATTACTTACGTGTCCATGCGCACGCACACACACACACACACAGTAGATTCCTTTAAGACAAGTTCACTTTTCACCTACCCTATCATGTGTTTGACAGTGCATTAAAGATCACTTAAACAAAATGTACAGTGCACTAAAAGATCATTTGCTAGGAAAAGAAAAAATCTAATTGCTGAATTAGATTTTTGTTTTGCTTTTTCCTCAATCTCACATTTCAGATTTCATTAACCTAGTCTTAGCTATTTACATTTCTCGGCAAGATGTCAAATGTAGTAATGTTGGGGTAACAGCTAACAGACTATGTAAGCATAGACAAAAAGTAGAAAAGTATAATACACTTAAGGATCATGGAATTGCAGGCTGCTGTGACTTTCAGGCCTGAGCTCAACCTGTATTTATGCTGGGAAGATCTCAAGTTACCTGATGGGCCTAGAGATGGACAGATTTTGCATTTGATATTGTATGAAAATCCAATATATATCTGAAGTAATGCCATAGATTTACTTACAATATGGAAGAAAGTAGAAAAGAGGAAAAAAGATAGAGGAAGAGAGAAAGAAGAAAAATGCAAGGTAAATAAATGATGCAGTGATTCAAAGGAAGCAAGCAATGCCCTATAGAGGAAATCAGAAGGAAAACAGTAAGAAAAGAACAGAAATAACAGAATGGAGAACAAAGAGATAATGGCAGGAAATTAGTGAAGAATTCTTATTTATCAAACAATTCAAATTCTGTGTTCTTTTCCTCTGTTACTACCCATGTGGACCATAAAAACAAGGACAAACAATTCTTGAAGTCAATCATTTCCATACGAGGCATAGAATATTCACAAGGAAGTGTGGAGAAATGGAATTCATTTTAAATTAACCTGCCCCACACACCTTATTCTGGACCAGAAAGAATCTGTGCATTAGTAGGAAGAAAATTGGAGCAAACTGAATAGTAAGGAGGATTCCTCTACGGCCCACTACCCAGGAGTAGAGGATAAACCTGGGACGAGGAGGGAACACTATGAAAATCTTCGAAATTTCAAGACTCAAGAGTAGAGTAGATTTTATTCCATGCCCTGGAAGAAAGATTTTGGAAAGCTGACGTCATCCTGTTTCTCCTCCTACAATTGGACACTGAGAGAATGATTAAAAATACAATGAAAACAAAAAATATAAAGCAATGGAATGCATATAGACCTGAAAGGACCCAAATTCTCAATTCCTTGCATGTGCTTGCTCCTGCAAATCTGTAGCATAGAATATATTTATGAGTTATGAAAATCCCAAGCTATGAGTTAACAGAATTAACGGGCTAAGAGAGCGAATGTACTTAGCAGGTTTAATCCTGCAATGTGAAGGCATTTGCCTCAAAAGAGACTCGTGGATGAGTCACAAAGATGGAGGATGATGAGGTTGCATCACGGTTCTTCACTAAAATCAAGAATAAGAAAGGACATAATTTTTTTTTGAAAATTTAAGTAGCCTCACATTTAATTCTCACAACAGTTGTGCAATGTAAAGTATCATCCCCTCAGTTTTCTGGTGAAGATGCCTAGATTTATCAAATATAACTCAGTTGGTGTCTGTTAAAACTGGAATTCAAGTATAGAAATACCCAATTATATATTGTACGCCCTTCATAATACTCTAGACAGCCCCAGGCTTTGTTATTATTTGCTACGTGTTTACTCAAAAGTATTTATTGAGTTCCTACCATCTGTCAATAACATATTTGATACATGAGAAGAAAAACAGTTTTTGAAAACTTGGAGCCTGTTATCTAAAGAGGAAAACAGATATTAAATAAATACCAGTACTGCATATTAGGAGAACATGTGAGAAGTGAAACCTAAACTAGTCTGAATTAGACAGGAGGTTAACATTGCAGCTGAAACTTGAAAGACAAAGAATTAGGTAAGGCAAGGAGTAAAGTTCTCATATGAAATACAAACAGCCCAAATATTGCATGGAACATACTTATATCGAAAATTATGTGCTGTTTATCTTAGGTTCAAATTTAACTAGACACATACAACCCCACGGAAGAGTACAGGGTATGTCCCAAGAACAGAGAAGAACGTGCATGAAAATCTTGAGTACTAACACATACACGTGACAATTATGGGGGAGGAGGATGATATTGCTTTTTAGTTTTTGTTTCTTGTTATTGTTTGTATTTTTCTCTATTTCTTGTGAACAGTCAGGGTTCAGAAACAATGGTCTATGATTATAGGGCAACCCTCAAATTTGTGTCCCACTTCAAACTTCTCTACATTTCCAGATGTTCCTTTTCCGTCACACCCTATTTGCAATCCATCAGGAATTGCAATTAATTCCTCTACAAACATACATCTCAAATATGTGCTTAATACTTCTGCCCCTACTACTTCTGATCCTGGAAGACCATGGGCATTTCTTGTTTCAAGTGATGCTAAAGCCTTCTAATTGCTATATTCCTTCTGGCTCTGCCCTCTTTCTCCCTTACATTAAAATACAGAGTAATCTTCTCAAGATCTATTCCAGGTCATATCATTTTCTTTCTTCGAAACTTCCAGTGAATTACCCCTGTATTGAGAATGACATCTAAGCCTCTTTTCCATGCCCTCAAAGTCCATTCGTAAATTTCCTTCCCATATCTTTAAGCTTATCCATACCACTCTATGCCCAGCTTGTAACATTTCAGCTCTTTGA
>NW_026652283.1:115952721-116038290 GCF_009828535.3 Hylobates moloch
CTGTTACTACCCATGTGGACCATAAAAACAAGGACAAACAATTCTTGAAGTCAATCATTTCCATACGAGGCATAGAATATTCACAAGGAAGTGTGGAGAAATGGAATTCATTTTAAATTAACCTGCCCCACACACCTTATTCTGGACCAGAAAGAATCTGTGCATTAGTAGGAAGAAAACTGGAGCAAACTAAATAGTAAGGAGGATTCCTCTATGGCCCACTACCCAGGAGTAGAGGATAAACCTGGGACGAGGAGGGAACACTATGAAAATCTTCGAAATTTCAAGACTCAAGAGTGGAGTAGATTTTATTCCATGCCCTGGAAGAAAGATTTTGGAAAGCTGACGTCATCCTGTTTCTCCTCCTACAATTGGACACTGAGAGAATGATTAAAAATACAATGAAAACAAAAAATATAAAGCAATGGAATGCATATAGACCTGAAAGGACCCAAATTCTCAATTCCTTGCATGTGCTTGCTCCTGCAAATCTGTAGCATAGAATACATTTATGAGTTATGAGAATCCCAAGCTATGAGTTAACAGAATTAATGGGTTAAGAGAGTGAATGTACTTAGCAGGTTTAATCCTGCAATGTGAAGGGATTTGCCTCAAAAGAGACTTGTGGATGAGTCACAAAGATGGAGGATGATGAGGTTGCATCATGGTTCTTCACTAAAATCAAGAATAAGAAGGACACAATAATTTTTTTTGAAAATTTAAGTAGCCTCACATTTAATTCTCACAATAGTTGTGCAATGTAAAGTATCATCCCCTCAGTTTTCTGGTGAAGATGCCTAGATTTATCAAATATAACTCAGTTGGTGTCTGTTAAAACTGGAATTCAAGTATAGAAATACCCAATTATATATTGTACGCCCTTCATAATACTCTAGACAGCCCCAGGCTTTGTTATTATTTGCTACGTGTTTACTCAAAAGTATTTATTGAGTTCCTACCATCTGTCAATAACATATTTGATACATGAAAAGAAAAACAGTTTTTGAAAACTTGGAGCCTGTTATCTAAAGAGGAAAACAGATATTAAATAAATACCAGTACTGCATATTAGGAGAACATGTGAGAAGTGAAACCTAAACTAGTCTGAATTAGACAGGAGGTTAACATTGCAGCTGAAATTTGAAAGACAAAGAATTAGGTAAGGCAAGGAGTAAAGTTCTCATATGAAATACAAACAGCCCAAATATTCCATGGAACATACTTATATCGAAAATTATGTGCTGTTTATCTTAGGTTCAAATTTAACTAGACACATACAACCCCACGGAAGAGTACAGGGTATGTCCCAAGAACAGAGAAGAACGTGCATGAAAATCTTGAGTACTAACACATACACGTGACAATTATGGGGGAGGAGGATGATATTGCTTTTTAGTTTTTGTTTCTTGTTATTGTTTGTATTTTTCTCTATTTCTTGTGAACAGTCAGGGTTCAGAAACAATGGTCTATGATTATAGGGCAACCCTCAAATTTGTGTCCCACTTCAAACTTCTCTACATTTCCAGATGTTCCTTTTCCGTCACACCCTATTTGCAATCCATCAGGAATTGCAATTAATTCCTCTACAAACATACATCTCAAATATGTGCTTAATACTTCTGCCCCTACTACTTCTGATCCTGGAAGACCATGGGCATTTCTTGTTTCAAGTGATGCTAAAGCCTTCTAATTGCTATATTCCTTCTGGCTCTGCCCTCTTTCTCCCTTACATTAAAATACAGAGTAATCTTCTCAAGATCTATTCCAGGTCATATCATTTTCTTTCTTCGAAACTTCCAGTGAATTACCCCTGTATTGAGAATGACATCTAAGCCTCTTTTCCATGCCCTCAAAGTCCATTCGTAAATTTCCTTCCCATATCTTTAAGCTTATCCATACCACTCTATGCCCAGCTTGTAACATTTCAGCTCTTTGACTGTGGAAACTCTTATTTTGTAAATGTTCTCTGAGCTCTTCTAAATGCTGCTAAGAGTGAAATTAGAGATTTAGAAGAGAGGGTGACAACTCATGAGCTTAAAAAGATAAGATGCAATGGGTCCCAGAATGTGAGAAAGAATTGGGCCTGGATAAAAGAGAAAACTTCTTTTGAACATGAAAAGGTACATACATGTAGCCACAGCTGGTTAAGCTGATACAGTAGTTAACTGGTGGGAGCAAGCCCCCCAAAATCTGGCCATAAACTGGCCCCAAGACTGGCCATAAACAAAATCTCTGCAGCACTGTAACATCTTCATAATGGACCTAACGCCCACGCTGGAAGGTTGTGGGTTTACGGGAATGAGCGCAAGGAACACCTGGCCTGCTCAGGGCAGGAAAACCACTTAAAGGCATTCTTAAGCCACAACCAACAGCATGAGCGATCTGTGTCTTAAGGGCATGTTCCTGCTGCAGTTAACTAGCCCAACCTATCCCTTTAATTCAGCCCATCCCTTCGTTTCCCATAAGGGATACTTTTAGTTAATTTAACATCTATAGAAACAATGCTAAAGACTGGTTTGCTGTTAATAAATACGTGGGTAAAACTCTGTTCAAGGCTCTCAGCTCTGAAGGCTGTGAGACCCCTGATTTCCCACTTCACACCTCTGTATTTCTGTGTGTGTGTCTTTAATTCCTCTAGAGCCACTGGGTTAGGGTCTCCCCAACAGAGCTGGTCTCAGCAGTTAACAAAACAATGGCATCTATTAATTTTTTTTTTTTCCACAAGAAGTAGGGGTCGGGCGCAGTGGCTCACGCCTGTAATCCCAGCACTTTGGGAGGCCGAGGCGGGCGCATCACGAGGTCAGGAGATCGAGACCATCCTGGTTAACACGGTGAAACCCCGTCTCTACTAAAAATACAAAAAAAAAAAAAAGCGGGCCTGTAGTCCAGTATCAGGGGTGGAGGAGAGAAGGCATGAACCAGGGGAGTTGCAGTGACCGATTGCGCATGGCCATCTCAAAAAAAAAAAAAAAAAGAAGTAGGATCATTGGATGAGAGTAAGAGGGAGTTAAGGGCCTTTGAAATAAGCAAAATCAAAAAATTATTTTTAAATAATCATTGTTAAATATGAAATTGAACTAACTAGAAAAATACCTCCATCATGACTGGAAGCGTTACATACCAGGTTGAGGGTGATAATCATGATTTATAATGGAACCAACCATCCATGCGTGTAGCATGATTTTCTATAGCTGTTCAGCTTTCAAGGACAAGTATTGAGACTACAGATAACTAAAGCTCATTAAGGTCTTTGTTATTCATCAAAGAGACCTGTGCTTTTCCTGAGCACAACCTGGCTCTCTCTGAGACAGTTCTTTGCTTACCTAAGAGAGAGTCTGAACCCTCTCTTTTTTCGTACCCTCATGATTCCAGAAAACCAGGGAGATTTCAAACAGAAATGAGTCCAGGATATTTTTCTTCTGAAACTCTATTTTATTTTCTGCCAAAGAATAGGTCACCATGCCCGATTCCAGATGAAATAACTGTTCTTAATGTCCTCTAAAAATATGGTTTAGATTTCTACCTACACATTGAAATCTAATGAAAAAAAAAAAAAAAAACAAACTTAAATACCAAAGCCTGAGTTCCAGAGGCCTAATATTTTAATGTAATTTGTCTATCGTGGGGTCAAAGGGAGTTTTAAAAGTACTCCAGGGGTGTCCAACATGTAGCCAATATTGGAGACCTGTGATCAGAATACGTGCTGTACAGACGATGTATAGTTTCAATTACCTTGAAGAAGTTTGAGACATGCATATTTACATATCCTACTTCTGGAGCTTACAATTTTGATGCATCAAAGTAGATATACAAAAAGTTTATGAGAACTAAGTTGTCAGGCTCTACTGATATGAATCATTTAGGCTGAGTCCATAATTTAATTGAAAAGTAATTTGTACGTCTCAAAACTAAACTGTTACTAGTGAAAAAGCAATTATAATTGGAAGATCTTTTGTTGAGGGGGAAGGGAAAAACTAAAATAGACGACATCTAAGTCCAATTAAATGCTGGTCATTTGTGTAAATTAAAAAGATATTTTATCCAAACATTTTAATTGCTCCAGGTTTTTTTCCCTTGAATATTTGTCAGTAAAATTAACATTTCAGGCCGGGCGCAGTGGCTCACGCTTGTAATCCCAGCACTTTGGGAGGCCGAGGCAGGCGGATCACGAGGTCAGGAGATCGAGACCACGGTGAAACCCCGGCTCTACTAAAAAAAATACAAAAAATTAGCCGGGCGTGGTGGCAGGTGCCGGTAGTCCCAGCTACTCGGAGAGGCTGAGGCAGGAGAATGGCGTGAACCCGGGAGGCGGAGCTTGCAGTGAGCCGAGATTGCGCCACTGCACTCCAGCCTGGGCGACAGAGCGAGACTCCGTCTCAAAAAAAAAAAAAAAAAAAAAAAAATTAACATTTCATAATGAAATGGAGCAAACTCATTCGTAGCTGATTTGAAAATAAAAGGTACTATTAAAGCTTTTGACAGCAGGAAATCAAATTTGTAGTTCTCCTTGTCAGATATGAGAGAATTCTGATGGGCTAGCTACAAAAATGGAGACAATGGCCAGGCATGGTGGCTCACACCTGCAATCCCAGCACTTTGGGAGGCCGAGGCGGGCAGATCACCTGAGGTTGGGAGTTCGAGACTAGCCTGACCAACATGGAGAAACCCAGTCTCTACTAAAAGCACAAAATTAGCAGGGTGTGGTGGCATATGCCTGTAATCCCAGCTACTTGGAGGCTGAGGCAGGAGAATCGCTTGAACCCAGGAGGCAGAGGTTGCAGAGAGCAGAGATCACACCACTGCACTCCAGCCTGGGAAACAAGAGTGAAACTCCATCTCAAAAAAAAAAAAAAAAAAAGAAAGAAAAAGAAAACAAAAGAAAAATGCAGATGATGATCATAGGATTTTCCCAACTCAACTCTGATGCAATCTGGAGTAATAATAATTTATACCCAGCCACACTTCCTCCCGTATAACCATGTGATGTGACTCACAACGTCTTGATTTATAATTCTTCCATTATCAATTTCTGATTATTTTCCCAGACAACCAAACTATTGATTGTGTTTTGAGACAAGCTTAGTTAAAAGCCATATTCAAAAGTTACAGCAAAAATTGGAGAATAATTCAGATACAATTTTTTTTCAATACTTTCTATAGTGGAGAAGTATAGTATCAACAAAAGGGTTCAAACATTTAGTTGCATTTGTGTATATAGTGGTATCTCTTTTTTAAGTCATAATTTTCTGATGACTGATGGTATTAAGAAATATAATATACAGTTGGTATTTGTTTATCCTCTCTTGTGAAGCTCTATTCGAGTCTGTCGATTTGCTATATGGTTTCTTATTTATTTTGTTTTTATTTGTAGGAGTGCTTTATATATTCAATATATAAGATCTTTGAGATATGACTTATAAACACCTTCTCTGACTTTTCTGTCTCACAGTAATGTCTTTTGATGGACACAAGTAACACAAGTTGGTAATTTTATGCAGCGCAATTAATCAACTTCTAACTGTATGGCTAAAACATTTTCTTCCCAGTGTAAGAAATATTTCTTCCTGCAATGTCATTAATATATTCTCATGTTTTGTTATGTAAGTTTTATCTTAATTTTCACAGTTAGATAATAACCCATCTGGAATTATTTTGCTTATGGTGTGAAAAAAGGGTCAAACATATTTTATATCAATATTCAATTGACTGTAACAATTTATTGAAAAGGACATTATCTTCTAAGTGACTGAAGAGTCACCTTTATTATGTCATGTGATGCAATGTATGTGGATGCCCTGATACAAATAGACTCCGTTGGTCTATTTGCTTTTACTTACACTACTTTCACACTGTTTTTAACTTTTATAGTTGAATAATATGTCTTAATATATGGTCACCTAAGTATTTTAGTTTTGTTATTATTCTTCAAGATTGCCTTGATTATTCCTGATGGTTTTTATCCTAAAGCTTTGCTAAAACTTTTAGAAAAGATTGTAAACTTTCAAAAACAAAATCAACTAGGGTTTTTACTGATAATGCATGGATTCTCTAGATTAATGCAGAGAAGATTGACATCAACAAAAGACCAACTCTTCCTATTCACAAATATTGGCTATCACACTATTAATCAGGCCTTCTAAAATTCTTTTAATAATTTTTGTTTTCTTTTTTCTTCTTCTGTAAAGGCCTTTCTCATCTACGTAACTGATATTTTGGTGTTATTAAAAATGACATCTTTAAACTTTTTTCACTTTCTAAGGATTGTTATGAGAAATGTAACTGATATATTGACATCGTGCCACACTATCTTGCTAACTTAAAATGTTAATAGCTGTTTATAGATTCTTTGAGTTTTTATATACAGAATCACATTGTCTACAAATAGTGACAGCTTTTTGTCATTTCTTACAAGCTTCATATTCTTTTTTCCTTACTGTGTTGATGAAGAAGAACTGCCATAACATATTTAATAAGACTGGTAACAGGTATTGTTTTCTTCTTTATCTTGAAGGGAAATAGGTAATTATTTTAAAAATAAATATGATATTTGCTATAGGTTTAAAGATTTTGATAGAATTGACATATGATAAAGTCCACATATTAAGGTGTACAAATAAATTTTGAAATATGTATATACCATAAAACAACACAATCAAGTAATCCTTCCTTCTTGTACTTCCCTACCACCCCTTTCCCATCAGTAGATAATGACCATTCTAGTTCTTTCAATTAAAAATTCATATGCCTTTTTTGATTTTCATATAAAAGCCACCAGATAGTAGGTACTCTTTCATGTCTGGCTTCTTTCACACAGCATAATTATTTAAAGATTTATCTACCATATAACATTTATCTGTAGATCATTCTTCTTTTACTTTTTGGTATTACATGGCAGAGAAATACAACAGCTGTTTATTCACCTATAGATGGACATTTGGGTGGTTTCCAGTTTGGAGCTATTGTACCTAAAGCAACAAAGAACATTTCAGTACAGCATTTGATATACGTATAGATACAGATATATAAAGATGGTATATTCCTTTTATTTTCAAAAAATTATAAGCACATACATTTATAAAATAATACTTAAGTAAATATTTAGGATTGAGATGGTTAAACCAGATGGTGTATCTAACTTTCAGAAAAGCACTAACCTGTTTTAGACGTTTGTACCAATTAGCTTGTTAGTTGCTTTTTTTGTCTTTTTAGTGGTTCTCCACGTGGTTCTCTAAGGTGATTTGACTAATTACAATGTCATATAAATTTATAAATTTATCCCCCTCCAGGGTAATGTAGGATCTTAGACACTTCAATTCTATTTACCTACTTCTCCCTTCTTTGTATTATTAGGTGTTTATTTTATGTACATGTCTTAAGTCCAATAGGATCTTACGTAATTGGTTGAGACAGTAATAACTCATTTTGATTTGACTACATTTTCACTCTTTCCATTGATTTTCATTTCTCCATAGGTTTTCTTGTTTCTCTTTGGGTTTATTCTTTTGCCTTAGAAATTCTGTATTTTCTGTTTTAGTCCATAGGTCTGCTAACAAATTCTCTAAGTTTTCTTTTTGTTTGGAAATCAATTTATATAGCGTTAATTTTGAAAAGAATTTTCTCTAGGTATGGAATTCTAAGTTGGTATTGCATGGAGCTTTGGCGTATTTTGTAGGCAGCTTTCCATTTTCTCTTAGCTCTTTAGAAGTAAGCCTTCTTTACGAATGTGGCTCACTGAAAGCATTCTGCCTCTTTTCCCTAACCAGTTTTAAGATTTTTTTCTTTTTTTCTTTTTTCTTTTTTTATAGATTTTTACTATGACGTACTCTTCCTACTTGCAGTTCTCATCACTTCTTGATTCTGCACCATGTTTGGTGTTTCCTCTGTTTTAGAAAAGTCTCATTTTCTCTTAAGCTTTGTTTCTTCTTCATTCCCTGCTTTCTGTCTTGGATTCCAATTATGCATACTTCATACCTCTTCCACTCTTGCCACTATGTCTCATCTTCCTTTGCTGGATGTTTTTTAAAACTGTACCACAATCAAGTTCACTAATCCTGTTCCTTTCCTGCATCCAATATGCTCTATTTAGATGCAGTTGATGTATTATTCCTTTTTAGAATTTCCATTAATTCTTTTATTAGATATTCCTATTCCTGTGAGACTTCCCACCTTGTCATTTTTTCTCTTGAACGTAATAACCACAGTTACTTAAATGTGTGTGTTTCACAACTCCAATACCTTGATCACTTGTGGATCTTTCCTTTTGTCTGATGTTGCTATTGGTTTTATTTCCTTGTATGTTTGGTGATATTTTTGTTGATCTTTGGATATTGACCATAAAAAATTCAAAAGTTATGGATGACATTTCTTTGCCCCAGAAATTATTCATCTTATCCTCTGGCATGAAGCTAGAGTGGTGTCTGCTTAACTTAATCAAAGGACTGAACTGACTGTGTTGGAATTTTCTGTCAGTTAACCTCTGGTTGGCCCTCGCTCTGAGATTATTACCTTCTAGAGGTATTATGTGAAAGTCAGTATGTTTATTTTGTCTATACATAATTGGTGCATCCTAAATTATGGTCTTTTCAGTACTGAGTGACAAAACCTTCATTCTTCTTTCCAAAGGCTTTCTGAATGGCTTCAGTCTTCTTGCACTGCTGTTTAATTATACCACACATTTATATAGAGGCAAAATCTCAAATATTAGGTTCATGTCTCTGTGTCACCCTTGCCTTCATGATGTTGTTCTTTCAAGTCTTATCCTGCTTGAAAATCACAAACTTGGATATTTGTCTTCCCAGACACAAGATACTTGCAAAAGTACTAGTGAGATTTCTGCTTCTTAGCAGCAGCCTTCTTCCAGGGTTCTCAGCTTCTTTCCATGCTCAGAAAATCAGCAAATGCGTCAAAGGCTGAGGGAGCCTGCAGAGTGCTGCCACTCTTTTCCAGTACCTTCTTTTTCAGGTTCTTTACCCCTCAATACCTGGCAACCTTGACTGCCCTTTGATGTCCCCAAAGAGATGTATTTTAGATTTTTATCTGGCTTTCCTAGTTGTTCTTTATTGATCATCATAGCTGGAAAGGAATTCTCTATAAAACTAAAATTTTAACTAGAAAAAGCCAGATGCCAACATTTATTAACTTATTAATTTAATGTTGAAAATTCAAAAAGTGGACCAACTGACCTCCATAATATTCTTAGATAAATGTTAAATTTTACTGCTTCCCCTACTTTATTGGATAAAGTTTGAAGCTAATTACAATGAAGACGTATGCAAGCGGGTGAAACAAGAGGCAGAATAAAATCTCAAAAGTGTGTAATTCCTTAAAAAGAATAAAAGTGCTTTCTTATATAATTTTTAAAATTACCACAATTGGAAAATAATAAGATATTCTGTACTATTTACTCTTCACTATAAATATTTTAACCTTGTAGTTCAGTATTGACCCTTTATTGTTTGAGAGCTAAATGCCATGTTAATGTGACATTTAAACATTGTAGGAGAAAGATATACTAGTTTTTATTACATGCTTATTGATCTTTCTTCCGTACTTGACTAAGTTCACATTAGATTTGTTTTTTTTTAATCTAGTTTTTGTATGGAATCTATCTACAACTTTATTTCACTAAAATCTCTTCCAAAGCCAGTTTAGAAAATCAGCAGAAGAAGTGATTTTCTTCAAATCTAAGTTGATCATGATGAATGTACACCCTGTGCCTAAGTTCAGTTCATTTATTTAGGGAGAAGGTCACTGAAATCAGTTGTTGACTTCTTATTTCTCAATTAACAGTTTGGATTTTATGTGACTATAACTTCAAATGTAGCACTGAGAGAGATTCAATTGGGATAGCCAGTTTTACTAATGATGTCACATCTGTATAAAATATATCATTATGATGGCACATACTAAATGTGGTTCTGATAACGTGCTGTTAAAATACACAAACATTTTTATATGAATTAAGAAGACTGATGACAAAAGTACTATCATTCATATTTATCTTCTTAAAAAAGAAAAATATTCCATACCATCTGCCTCCTCAATCCCTGTTTGCTAACTTGTCACTCTGTGCGTAAATTGCTCAGGATACTATTTTGTTCAGACCTTGAATCCATACTCAACTCACAAGTGTCCTTTCCTAGTATCTCTCTCTACACTTGTAGCTCCCCCTATCCTCTGCTGGTTTGGTCTGCACTCTTTCAGCTTCCTAAGCTCTTTTCCTAATATTGTATTTCTTTCACAATGTTCTCCAAGGGAGTAAATGCCCTCCTTACTGCTGATAACACTTCCACCAATACCCCAACACTTCCTAGTGACTTTATCATTAGCATCCCAGATCTTTCGCTCTCCATTACCTATTTCAAGCTCAAAGAATGCCATCATCCTCATAAAAGATTCTTTAAAGTTCACATTCCTAAATCTCTTCTGTATGATGTTTGTTTCTATCTTATACAGCCACCCAATGATGTGGTAATGATCTTGCCTCCAGTGATTACAAAGAATATCCACCTGCTAGAAGTGATCAAAATCACCTTACCTTCTACTTCTTTGGCCTTCATTCTCATCCTTATTTCATTTCTCTCATCCTTATTCCACACTCCAACATTCACTCTCATATTAGTCTACTTCCTTGCTTTACTTGGGGCTCTTGTTGACACTCATCCCATTAAAGACCCATGAACCTTTCCATTACCATCTAAATAACACTCTAGAGTCACTCTCCTTTCCATTCTGAAGGGCATACTTAGCCAAGTAAATCTCGAGTTTTCATTCTCTTTATCTGCTGTCATTAAGTTTTGGGAAAGTCTCACCATTTGTGTAAGGTGATGTCAGTAAAATTTCTTTCTACTTTCTGGACCCTTTCTGTTGTGTAGGGAGATCCCTGGAAACTACTGCTATGGAATGAAAGATAAAATGCTACTGATTATTGTAAACACAAAATTGCATGCCAGATTGTGTAAAGACAATGCCAGGTTGGGCTGCCAGGATGAGCCAACAGCGTGTGATGTGCATCCCTCTGCAGAGAGCCTATGAGTGGATGTGCAATCAGGGAGGTTTCACATCACCAAGATTCCTATCCCAGAAAAGCAGATGTTCACAGCTCTGGGAACAGAATGCGACCCTTGTGGAGGGCCTATAAATGGACGCATGAGGGGCGCCTGTTCATATGGATAAGACAGGGCTATAAACACCCTCATCTTGCCACAGCTCTTCTAGGCCTCTTTAGGGTTAACGCATACTCCCTTCTGAGAATTTCTGGTCTAACTGGCTATCTACCTTCATTGTCCTGTTTCTACGGATCATTTGTAACCAACTTTTGCTGCAACTATTACTGCTGATTAATATCTTGCTAATCATAGATTATGGAAAAACTGTGTTTAAGTCTCTGTTAGAAATTACTGATGCACACACTATATTGTAAATTCTTATCTCTATATACTGTACTTCTGCATACAGATGTTATGTTAAAGAATTACTTCATCCCCATGTGACCATGTCACCTCATAATCAAAGGACCCTAAATTCCTCAGTAACCTACCCCTGCCTTCACTGAACTTAATAATAAATGCTGGCACATCCAGTGCACTGGCAGCATCGCAAGACCAGAAGGCAGTGACCCCCCTGGACCCAGCTTTCACTATCTTGTGTGTGTGTATTATTTCTCGACCTGCGGATCTGCCTGGGAACAAAGAGAGAGCCCCGTTGCATTGCAAGCTGCTGGCCAGATCCCACAATACTGTTGTTCAACAATTTTTTTGCCAGTTTGTTTCAAGTTGTCTTTCGCAAAAATGTTTAAGTTTATTTCAAACGTTTTAACTAACTTCCCCTGAACTGAAATGTTAGGTAGTTGTAGAAAAGAAGCACATTTATTGAAATTCCAAAACTGATAGGGATAAAACTAAATTGTTAAAGCCCAAGATAAAGTCTACCCCCACCTCTCTCTAATTATCCATTGTGCTATCCTTAGTAGCACAATTGTTGTGGTCTTTTAAAAATGTGTGTATAAGGCCAGGCACAGTGGCTCATGCCTGTAACCCCAGCATTTTGGGAGTCCAAGGCAGGCGGATCGCCTGAGGTCAGGAGCTCGAGACCAGTCTGGCCAACATGGTGAAACCCTATCTCTACTAAAAAAATACAAAATATTAGCTGGGCATGGTGGCACACAGTGGCACATGCCTGTAGTCCCAGCTACTCGGGAGGCTGAGGCAGGAGAATCACTTGAACTTGGAAGGCAGAGGTTGCAGTGAGCTGAGATCACCACCATTGCAACCCAGCCTGGGTGACAAGGGTGAAATTCTGTCTCAAAAAAAAAAGAAGTGTGTTCGTCTAGCTCAAACTAGTCACTAACACACTTAATAATCACTTTCACACTTCAAACATCTGGTAATATTTTCTATAGCTCCATTTTTTTTATTGTGATACGTTTTATTTTTTTATTATTATTATTATACTGTAGGTTTTAGGGTACTTGGAACCAACCCAAATGTCCAACAACGATAGACTGGATTAAGAAAATGTGGCACATATACACCATGGAATACTATGCAGCCATAAAAAATGATGAGTTCATGTCCTCTGTAGGGACATGGATGAAACTGGAAAACATCATTCTCAGTAAACTACCGCAACGGCAAAAAAACAAACACCACATGTTCTCACTCATAAGTGGGAATTGAACAATGAGAACTCATGGACACAGGAAGGGGAACATCACACTCCGGGGACTGTTGTGGGGTGGGGGGAGGGGGGAGGGACAGCATTAGGAGATATACCTAATGCTAAATAACGAGTTAATGGGTGCAGCAAACCAACATGGCACACGGATACATATGTAACAAACCTGCAGATTGTGCACATGTATAGCTCCATATTTTTGTTTCAACGCTTCATTCCTCTATCAAAAACCTCAGTTTCATTTCGCTCCAACTGAAATCAACCACACTCTTGCTCAAAAACACATCTCTTTGATGTTTTCTCTGCAGTTGGAAATTTTATACATTAAGTCTTATACAGAAAATGTACAAGCCTTTTATACAGGAAGGAAAGGTTTTTGACACCTTGAAAATAGAGAGTGGTAGAAAAGGCTGTACATGTCAACTGAGGCTTTCTTACTAAAACAGAATTCCTGAATAACCAATGACACTCTAATATTAACAATGGAACCATCACCTTATTGAGAAAGTCAACCCATTAAATAAAAGCTGCCTGAAATTTCTCATCTCTGCATTTTTGATGTTTAGAAGAAAATAAAGAATATAAACACATAAAGAAGTTTGCAACATTAGGGATAAATTGGTAACAAATAGTCAATACAATTATATTTTTCAAAATAAATTTTATTGTATATATTTAAAGCATATAACATGATGTTATAGACTATCGACGGTAAAAACATTCCTATAAATAGATTAACATATGCATCATCTCATGTAGTTGTGCTTGTTTTTGTGTAAAAAACAGCTATAATCTATTCATTTGGCAGGATCTCTAATACAAGAAAACTTTATTGCCTATTCTCCTTATGTTGTACCTTAGATCTCTAGACTTCTTCATCTAACATATCTTCTTCTTTGTATCCTCTGACCTGTATCTCCTCATTTCATCCCCACCCCCAGTCTCATCCCTAGTAACCACTGCTTTATCCTCTATTTGTATAATTGATTTTTCTTTTTAGCTTTCACATATCAGTGAGATCATGCAATATTTTTCTGTCTGATGTTTCAATTAAAACAATGTCCTGTAGGATCATGCAACTACACTGTGGCAAACTGAAATGTCTTTTTTTAGAGGTTGTATAATATTTCATCATACAAACACACACACACACACACACATACACACACACACATACACACACACACAACGTCTTTATCCATTCATCCATCAATGCTTCCATATCTTGGATATTCTGAATAATGTTACAATGAACGTGAGAGTACAGGTATCTTTAAGAGGCAGTGATTTCATTTCCTTTGAGTATTTGTCCAGAAGAGGGATTGCTGAGTCATATGGTAGGTCTATTTTTAATTTATTTAGAAATCTCCATACTGTTTTTCCAAAATGGTTGTACCAATCTACATTCTCACCAGTAGCGTACAAGAATTCTCTTTTTTCCACACCCTCACCAACATTTGTAATCTTTTGACATTTTGATAATAACCATCCTAATGAGGAGTGTGAAGTGGTAGGTCATAGTGGTTTTGATTTCTATTTACCTGACAATGAATGACATTGATCACCTTTTCATGTATCTACTGGCCTTTATCGGCCTTCCTTTGATAATTATCTATTTTGGGTTTTTGTCAATTTTTAAATCAGTTTGTTTTTCTACCATTGAGTTCTAAGGTATTTTATCCATTTTTAGTTCCTTTTCACAGGATAAGAGTCCAATTATATTCTTTTGCATGTGGAAGTCCAACTTCACAGCATCCTTTTTTGAAGAAACTATCCTGTTTCTATTGTTTATGTTGGTACCCTTGTCAAAAAATTAGTTCACTGTATATGTTTGCATTTACTTCTTAACACTCTGTTTTGTTCTACTCATCTGTGGGTTCTTATGCCAGTACTCTACCGCTTTTGTTACTACAGCTTGGTAACAGAATTTGACATCAGGAAGCATGATGACTTACAATTTTTTCTTTCTTAGAATTGTTTTGACTGTTTGAGGTCTATTGTTCCATACAATTTTGAAATAGTTTATCATATTCCTTTGAAGAATGCCACTGTATTTTGATAGGGATTGCACTGAATATGTATATTGCTTTGGGTAGTATGGACATTTCAATATTTATTCTTCAATCCACGAGCATATCTTTATTTGTGTCTTCTTAAATTTCTTTATCAATCTTTTATAGTTCTTATTGTAGAGATCTTTCAGCACCTTGGTTAAATTTATTCCTAATCATTTTATTTTTCATACTAACATAAACGGATTTTCTTCTCTTAGTTTTAGTCAGATTGTGATTTGTGTATAAAAATACTGATTTTCTTGTGTTGATTTTGTATCCTGCAACTTTATTGAATTTATTAGCTCTAATAAATGTTTTTGTGGAAACTTTGGGAATTTTTTAACATATGGACTCATGCCATCTGCAAATATTGTTAATTGTACTTCTTCCTTTCAAATTTGGATTTGTTTTCTTCCTTTTTGCTGTCTGATTGCTCCTACTAGTTCTTCCAGTACTATGTTAAGTAGAAGCAGCAAGAATGGGCATCCTTGCCTTGAACTTAAGCTTAGTGAAAAAGCTTTCAGTTATTTCCCATTGATTATGATGTTAGCTGTGGATTTTTCAGAGTTTTCATTAGGTTGAAATAATTTCCTTCTATACCTAAATTATTGAAAGATTTTTAATAAGAAAGGATGTCAAATGTTTTTTCTGCATCGAGATGATCATGTGGTTTTAATCTTTCATTCTATTTGTGTGATGTATCATATTGATTCGTTTGTGTATGTTAAACCAGGCTTGTATGTCAGGAACAAATTCCACTTGATCATAACGTATAATCATTTTGATGTATTTTTGGATTCAGTTCACTAATATTTTATTGAGGGTTTTTTGTTTGCATCAGTGTTCTTAAGAGATATTGACCTGTAGTTCTAGTTTCCTTTTCTTGTGATATCTTTCTCTGGCTTAGGATCAAGGTAATTCTGGCCTTACAAAATGTATTTGAGAAGTTTTCCCTCCAGATTTTCATTTTGGAAAAGTTTAACTGGTATTGTTGTTAATTCTTGTTGACTGTGGGCTGGAGTTTGACTGTGAAGCCATCTGGTCTTGGGAGGGATCTCTTTTTTGGGAGGCTTTTATTATTGCTTCAATCACTTTGTTAAGTATGGATGGAATTTTGATTTCTTCCTGACTCAATATCAGGTATTTTCTAGGAATTCATCTATTTCCTCAAGGTTATTCAATTTGGTGGCATAATTGTTCATAGTAGGCTCTCACGATCCTTTTAATTTCTTAAGTATCTTTTATAATTTCTTCATTTTCCTTTTACTTGAGTCATCTTTTTTTCTTAGACTAGCTAAAAATTTGTCAATTATGTTTATGTTTTGAAAAATACAAGTCTTCATTGTTGTCGTGGTTTTTCTGTTCTCTATGTGATTTATCTCTGTTCTTATTTTTACTGTGTCATTTCTTCTGCTAATTTGGGTATAATTTATTCTAGTTCTCTAAGGAATCATGCTAGACTATTTGAGATCGTTCTTCTTTTTCAAGGTAGACATTTCTTGCCACACATTTTCCTTTATAATTGTTTTTGCTGCATCCCATAGGTTTTTCTAATGTTGTATTTGGATTGCCATTTGTCTCAAGATATTTCAAAAATTCCCTTTAGATTTCTCCTTTACACACTGCTTGTTCAAAAGCATGTCTAATTTCCATATATTTGTGAATTTTCCTAAAACCTGGCTGTTACTGATTTCCTCTTTCATATTATAGTGGTCTGAAATGATACTAGATAGCATTTCAGTCTACTTAATTTTGTAAAGACTTGTTTTGTGACCTAACATGTGATCTACCTGGGAGGACTTTCTATGTGCACTCTAGAATTTTCTATGTGCACTATAGAAAAATGTGTATGCTCCTGCATTTGGATGGAAAGATCTCTATGTCTATCCTAAAAGATATATTAGTCAAAAGTGTGATTCAAGTTCAGTATTTACTTATTTTTATCTGACTGATCTATCCATTGTTGAAAATGGGGTACTGAAGTCCCCTAGTCCCCTACTATTATTGTATTGCATCAATTTTACATCTGATTGATCTATTCATTGTTGGAAAAGGGGTATTAAAGTATCCTAGTATTATTGTATTGCTATCTATTTCTCCTCCATGTCAATTAACATTTGCTTTATGTGTTCAGGTGCTCCTATGCTGGATGCATATTCTCAATGAGCATGTCCTTTTGATGAATCAATCCCTTCATCATTAAATAACCTTCTTTGTCCCCTATGACGGTTTTTTGACTTGAAGTTACATGTAAGTATAGACACCCCTGCTCTCTCTTGGTTACCATTTGTATGGAATAATCTCTTCCATCCTTCACTTTCAGCCTATGTGTGTCTTTAGAGCTTAAAAGGGTCTCTTATAGGTAGCATATAGTTGAATCTTGTTTTGTTTTAACCCATCCAGCCACTCTATGGTTTTGTTTGGAGAATGTAATTCATTAACATTCAAAATTATTAATAGGTTAATAGCTAAGGACTTACTACCAGCATTTTGGTTTTTTTTTTTTTTTGGCTTTTTTGTAGCTTTTTATGGCTTTTTCCCTCTCTTGTCAGCTACCTTTCAGATTTGATAATTTTATGTTGTTAGATTTTGTTACCTTTGTCATTATCATTTATGTACTGTAGTTTTTATTCTGTGATTACCATAAGGCTTACATGAAACATCTTATAGTTATAATCAACTATGTTAAGCTTACAACTTTTGTCACCTACAAAAACTCTGCACTTTCCTGCCCACACACGATTTGTTTTTTTAGGTCACAATTTGAATCTTTTTATATTGTGCATTCTTTAATAACCTGTTGTACCTGAGGTTATTTCTGACCTTTTTTGATTTTAACTTTTATACTAAATATAAGTATGATGTACATATTACCATTACAATATAGGAGGATTCTGAGTTTGACTACGTATTTATCTCTACTAGTGTATTTTGTACTTTCATATGTATTCATGACAATAATTATTGTCCTTTCATTTCTGTTTGAAAAACACTCAAACTTTTCTTGTAGGGCAAGTCTTGTGGTGATGAATTCTTTCAACTTTTGCTTACCAAGGAAAGATTTTATTTCTCTTTCTTTTCTAAAAGATATCTTTGCTATGTGTAGTATTATTGGCTAGCAGGGTTTTTGTTGTTTTTTTGTTTTTCCTTTCAGCACTTTGAATATATATCATCTCTTCTCTCCTGGCCTTTAAGGTTTCTGTTGATAAATCTGCTGATAGTCTAATGTGAACTTCCTTATATGTGACTTGATGCTTTTTTCTTACTGCTTTAAAAATTTTCTCTTTTGATAGTTTGATTATAACGTGCTTTGGAGAGGACGTCTTTGAGTTGCATATGTTTCGGGACTTTTGAGCTTCATGGATTTGAATGCCCATATCTTTTTTAAGCCTTACAAGCTTTATACCAATTATTATATTAAACTTTCTGTCCTATTAGGTCTCTTTTCCTTCTGAAACAGCCATATGTGAATATTCGCTTGCTTAATAGTGTCTCATAAGTCCTATAGACTGCAGTCTTTTTCATTCTTTTCGTTTCCTGAGTCACTTCAAAGTATCTGTTTTCAAGTTTACAGACTGTTCTGCTTGATCTCGTCTGCTGCTGAAGCTCTCAGTTGTATTTTTTCATTTCATTGATTGAATCTTCAACTCCAATGTTTGTTTCTTTTTAAATATCTCTGTTGAATTGCTTATTGAAATCATAAATTGTTTTTCTGATTATATTGAATTTTATGTTTGCATTCTTTTGTGTCTTGCTCAATTTCCTTAAAATCAGTACTTCGAATGCCTTTTTTACGAAATTCATAATTTTCCATTTCCTTGGGGTCAGTTACTACAAAATTATTGTGTTCCTTTGGTGGTGTCATATCTTCTTGCTTTCTTCATATTTCTTGTGTCCCTACATTGTTGTCTATCAACTGTTCCAAATTCTACAGAGCGTTTTTTCTTAGATTATTATCACTTGCAGATACAATTTAGGATGCTGGTTAGACAGGGTGCAGTGATTCTCATTATTTGTGGGGACAATGGTGTAGTCTCCATGTAGCTTATTCAGTTGTGATCAAAACGAGCAATGACTGAGATTGCCTCATGTCATCTCAGTCATGATATGCAAGTGTTTATGGCAGTGAGGGTGGCTACACAGCTTTTTTGGGCAAGGGCTTTAGGGATCTTCCTGTGATCATTCTCACAAAGGGGGATTTTAACTGAGAGGATCTCTTGATAGCAGATCTGGCATGGCCCACAATCAGCCATAATGGCACTGGGATCCAGAGCACAGGTGCTCAGAACAGCTATGCAGCTGGGTTCCTGGGCTCAGAGTCTTATGAAACTACTGTAGCACTGGGACCAAAGACACAGGCTCACTTTCCAAGGCATGAATAGATGTAGTTCTTCCACTATGATGGGGTCTATTGCTGAGGCACACCCCAGCAATGCAGGCCCAGGGTGCTGGGATGTAGCCATGGTTCTGATTGTGGAGAGCAGGATGTAGTCCTGGCATGGCTCTGAGGAAGAAGTGGTGCTCTGGAGGACTAGGTTTCAAGGACCAAGGCACAGCTGCAGTTCAGGACCTGGAACCAACAGCACAGTGGCAGATCAGGGTAAAGGGGATGAAGTACTACACAGTAGTGAGTACTGACTGTGGGAGTTTAGAACATAGCAGCAGCCCAGGCCCTGTGAGGCCAGTTCATGCAGCAATGGGGAGCCAGGAATGGCAAGATGCTGCCACAGCTTGGGCCCTAGGAGGAGAAAAGCAGCACAGTAATGATCATCTCTGATTGCTGAGAGCTAGTTCAATTCTAGATAGGCAGGGCACTGTGTCTGTTCCACCTGCAGGGCAGACTGGCACAGCTCAGCACAACCCAGCCAATGCTCTGATTCTCAGGAACAGGAGGTACTGCTTCTCCTCAGCTTCAGAAAGTATAGGTACATGAGTATGGAGAGCTTCCAGGTCCCTATGGGGTGGGGTTCTACATTAGCTAAGGCAAAGTAGGGGCATGATTGCTCCAGTTTGTCAGAAACCTGAAGTCCCTACAGGGTGAGATGCCACTTCACCTCAACCCCAAGGGATAAGTGTAGCAGCAACTAGAATGGGAGATGGAGCAGCTCCAGGATAGCTTGGTTCTGTGGATTAGGGTACAGCAGCAGCTTGGCTTCGAAGTGGCATGCTACTGGGAAGACATGATTCTGTGACAGCAAAACCTCTAGGATAAAGAGATGTGATGGCTGCTTGCCCCTGGAGCAAGATGAAATTTAAGCAGTGACTCTGGTTCCAAGATGGCACACCACAGCAGCAGCAGGGGACACAGCAGTGCCAGGCACAGTATAGGCTTCTCCTTTAGGCGTAGCTCAGCTTGTGGACTCTGTAGAGTTCCCTAAGCAGGGCTCAGAGCCTGTGAAGACTGCAAGCCTCAGTAGCAAAGACTGCAGGTGTTCATGGTGGTGATCAGGGCTGCTGGGATCTTCTTGCTTACCTTTTTATTTCAGGAAAGAGTCAGTACTGGTTCCCAACAGATCTGATCATCAGGGATGGGGAGGGGTGGGGAGGGGTAGCGGAGGGGTAGGGATGGGGTGACAGAAGCAAGATGTTTCCTTCCGTTCTTTATGCAGCCATCCAGTAGTTCTGTGCTTTACAGGATTTCTGCTGCTTCTTTGCTGTTTGCTGGAACTCTCCTTTTTGTCATTTTGACTGTAATGTAGTTGTTTACTTGTGTGATTTTTTTGTGGGGGTGTAGAGAATTTCTGGTGAGACATTCCACTGACATCCACAACTATACTTTTGAACATTCTTTCCTGTTAAAAGCTGAGGTAGGGGGAAGTTTTTGTGTATTTTCCAGAATGAAATAGATGATGCTGCTCCAACAAATTGACAAATTTAAAACTTCAAAACCACAAAGGCTTATTCTCATTCTATGACACATTAGTTATACACCGGTTGATAGAAGTAGGGGGTGAGGGAGCAATCTCTGCTTTGTTTAACCACTTAGAAGACCTAGACTAACACAACTTTGACCATTTGTGATGCTGACAACACAATATGAGGTTTCCGTCGCTACCATAATATGAGAGCAGAGTTCCCAGCAGGCTCATAAACACACTACTTTCAACTGGGGCAGTTAAAATTGGAAGTAGCCTGTTTTCTCATTCACAGTCCAAGACTCAGAATTGACAGCCCCAACTGAACTCTATGTAAATCATGGAAACGTGTCAATGTATTTAAATGTCCTTAAATTTGAAATACCAGTAATTAATAAACTACGCACGTAACTGAACAGAATAAACGGAAAAAACAGACTAATACCATTCTCTCTCCCCTACAAAAATAGAAAAAATAAAGATAAGAAATTATTGAAATGTAAAAAAAAATAGAGACTATAACCAAATTAAAAGCTGGCTCTCAGAAAAGTCTAAACAAATTAATACACCTATTTCAAGTTGAATCAAGAAGAAAAAAGGAAACAATATTTGGAATGAAAATTATGCCATACCTAAACACAGAGATGAAAGTTTAAAAGCTTAATTACAATAGCCCTTAATCCAATAATTTTAAATGTCTGAATGTGTCAAAGAAACAATGTTTCATATTCTCTATAAATCAGAAGCAAAATGAAGCGCTTTTCTCTAAAACACTCACAGCTGGTGGGACAAAGTTATTTGTGTCTACACAGAATCAATATTTAGGAAGGTTAAATTATCAAAACACTGCATTGAAGATGACATTTTCAATATATATATACAAATAATATATGCATATATTTTACTCAAACTTCTTAAATGATGTGTGTTTACAGTCTCCAAAATATTTTCTTTAGCCTATAAGGGAAACGATCATATTGTAGTAGACTTCCATCTTCAGCCATAATAAACTATGACTAAAATTACCCTCCCACTGTAAACAACCAAAAAAATTGACAATATGTACTTTATCCAGTGACTTCCAAAGATTAGACAATATAGGAGTGTGATTTATGGGAGAAGGAAAATAAACATGATGACAAAAGTATGACTGACTGCCCTGATTTACAGCCTGTAGGCAATTTCTGGAGTGTCATACAAGGACTTAAAACTCAAACAGAGGGGTAGAGCCAAAATGGCCGAACAAGAACAGCTCCAGTCCATAGCTCCCAGCATGAGCGATGCAGAAGACGGGTGATTTCTGCATTTCCATCTGAGGTGCCAGGTTCATCTCATGAGGGAGTGCTAGATAGTGGGCGCAGGACATTGGGTGAAGTGCACCGTGCACGAGCTGAAGCAGGGCGAGGCATTGCCTCACTTGGGAGGCGCAAGGGGTCAGGGAGTTCCCTTTCCAAGTCAAAGAAAGGGGTGACAGATCGCACCTGGAAAATTGGGTCACTCCCACCCTAATACTGTGCTTTTCCAACGGGCTTAAAAAACGGCACACCAGGAGATTATATCCTGCATCTGGCTCAGATGGTCCTATGCCCATGGAGTCTCGGTGATTGCTAGCACAGCACTCTGAGATTAAACTGCAAGGCAGCAGCAAGGCTAGGGGAGGGGCACCCACCATTACCCAGGCTTGATTAGGTAAACAAAGCAGCAGGGGAAGCTCGAACTCAGTGGAGCCCACCACAGCTCGAGAAGGCCTGCCTGCCTCTGTAGGCTCCACCTCTAGGGGCAGGCCACAGACCAACAAAAAGACAGCAGTAACATCTGCAGACTTAAATGTCCCTGTCTGACAGCTTTGAAGAGAGTAGTGGTTCTCCCAGCACGCAGCTGGAGATCTGAGAACAGGCAGACTGCCTCCTCAAGTGGGTCTCTGATCCCCGAGCAGCCTAACTGGGAGGCACCCCCCAGTAGGGACAGACTGACACCTCACATGGCTGGGTACTCCTCTGAAACAAAAGTTCCAGAGGAACCATCAGACAGCAGCATTCGCGGTTCACAAAAATCCGCTGTTCTGCAGCCACCACTGCTGACACCCAGCCAAACAGGGTCTGGAGTGGACCTCTAGCAAACTCCAACAGACCTGCAGCTAAGAGTCCTGTCTGGTAGAATGAAAACTAACAAACAGAAAGGACATCCACACCAAAAACCCATCTGTACATCACCATTATCAAAGACCAAAAGTAGATAAAACCATAAAGATGGGGAAAAAACAGAGCAGAAAAACTGGAAACTCTAAAAAGCAGAGCACCTCTCCTCCTCCAAAGGAATGCATTTCTTCACCAGCAATGGAAAAAAGCTGGACAGAGAATGACTTTGATGAGTTGAGAGAAGGAGGCTTCAGACAATCAAACTACTCCAAGGTACAGGAAGAAATTCAAAACAATAGCAAAGAAGTTAAAAACTTTGAAAAAGAATTAGATGAATATATAACTAGAATAACCAACACAGAGAAGTGCTTAAAGGAGCTGATGGAGCTGAAAGCCAAGGCTCAAGAACTATGTGAAGAATGCAGAAGACTCAGGAGCCGATACAATCAACTGGAAGAAAGGGTATCAGCGATGGAAGATGCAATGAATGAAATGAAGCGAGAAGGGAAGTCTAGAGAAAAAACAATAAAAAGAAATGAACAAAGCCTCCAAGAAATATGGGACGATGTGAAAAGACCAAATCTACGTCTGAATGGTGTACCTCAAAGTGACGGGGAGAATGGAACCCAGTTGGAAAACACTCTGCAGGATATTATCCAGGAGAATTTCCCCAACCTAGCAAAGCAGGCCAACATTCTGATTCGGGAAATACAGAGAACGCCACAAAGATACTCCTGGAGAAGAGCAACTCCAAGACACCTAATTGTCAGATTCAAAAAAAGTTGAAATGAAGGAAAAAATGTTAAGGGCTGCCAGAGAGAAAGGTCGGGTTACCCACAAAGGGAAGCCCATCAGACTAACAGCTGATCTCTCTGCAGAAACTCTACAAGCCAGAACGGAGTGGGGGCCGATATTCAACATTCTTAAAGAAAAGAATTTTCAACCCAGAATTTCATATCCAGCCAAACTAAGCTTCATAAGTGAAGGAGAAATAAAATACTTTACAGACAAGCAAATGCTGAGAGATTTTGTTACCATCAGGCATGCCCTAAAAGAGCTCGTGAAGGAAGCACTAAACATAGAAAGGAAGAACCGGTACCAGCCACTGCAAAATCATGCCAAATTGCAAAGACCATCGAGGCTAGGAAGAAACTGCATCAACTAACAAGCAAAACAACCAGCTAACACCATAATGACAGGATCAAATTCACACGTAACAATAATAATTTTAAATGAAAATGGACTAAATGCTCCAATTAAAAGACACAGACTGGCAAATTGGATAAAGAGTCAAGACCCATCAGCGGCTGTATTCAGGAAACCCATCTAACGTGCAGACACACACATAGGCTCAAAATAAAAGGATGGAGGAAGATCTACCAAGCAAATGGAAAACAAAAAAAGGCAGGGGTTACAATTCTAGTATCTGATAAAATAGACTTTAAACTAACAAAGATCAAAAGAGACAAAGAAGGCCATTACATAATGGTAAAGGGATCAATTCAACAAGAAGAGCTAACTATCCTAAATATATATGCACCCAATATAGGAGCACCCAGATTCATAAAGGAAGTCCTGAGTGACCTACAAAGAGACTTAGACTCCCACACAATAATAATGGGAGACTTTAACACCCCACTGTCAACATTAGACAGATCAACGAGACAGAAAGTTAACAAGAATTCCCAGGAATTGAACTCAGCTCTGCACCAAGTGGACCTAACAGACATCTACAGAACTCTCCACCCCAAATCAACAGAATATACATTTTTTTCAGCACCACACCTATTCCAAAACTGACCACATAGTTGGAAGTAAAGCTCTCCTCAGCAAATGTAAAAGAACAGAAATTATAACAAACTGTTTCTCAGACCACAGTGCAATCAAACTAGAATTCAGGATTAAGAAACTAACTCAAAACCACTCAACTACATGGAAACTGAGCAACCTGCTCCTGAATGACTACCAGGTACATGACAAAATGAAGGCAGAAATAACTAAATGAAGGCAGAAATGAAGGCAAGAAATAAGTAAAATCAGAGCAGAACTGAAGGAATTAGAGACACAAAAAACCCTTCAAAAAATTAATGAATCCAGGAGCTGGTTTTTTGAAAAGATCAACAAAATTGATAGACCACTAGCAAGACTAATAAAGAAGAAAAGAAAGAAGAATCAAATAGATGCAATAAAAAATGATAAAGGGAATATCACCACAGATCCCACAGAAATACAATCTACCATCAGAGAATACTACAAACACCTCTATGCAAATAAACTAGAAAATCTAGAAGAAATGGATAAATTCCTCGACAAATACACCCTCCCAAGACTAAATCAGGAAGAAGTTGAATCTCTGAATAGACCAATAACAGGCTCTGAAATTGTGGCAATAATCAATAGCTTACCAACCAAAAAGAGTCCAGGACCTGATGGATTCACAGCTGAATTCTACAAGAGGTACAAGGAGGAACTGGTATCATTCCTTCTGAAACTATTCCAATCTATAGAAAAAGAGGGAATCCTCCCTAACACATTTTATGAGGCCAGCATCGTCCTGATACCAAAGTCTGGCAGAGACATAACCAAGAAAGAGAATTTCAGACCAATATCCTTGATGAACATTGATGCAAAAATCCTCAATAAAATACTGGCAAACCAAATCCAGCAGCACATCAAAAAGCTTATCCACCATGATCAAGTGGGCTTCATCCCTGGGATGCAAGGCTGGTTCAACATACGCAAATCAATAAATGTAATCCAGCATATAAACAGAACCAAAGACAAAAACCACATGATTATCTCAATAGATGCAAAAAAGGCCTTTGACAAAATTCAACAACCCTTCATGCTAAAAACTCTCAACAAATTAGGTATTGATGGGACGTATCTCAAGATAATAAGAGCTATCTATGACAAACCCACAGCCAATATCATACTGAATGGGCAAAAACTGGAAGCATTCCCTTTGAAAACTGGCACAAGACAGGGATGCCCTCTCTCACCACTCCTATTCAACATAGTGTTGGAAGTTCTGGCCAGGGCAATTAGGCAGGAGAAGGAAATAAAGGGTATTCAGTTAGGAAAAGAGGAAGTCAAATTTTCCCTGTTTGCAGATGACATGATTGTATATCTAGAAAACCCCATTGTCTCAGCCCAAAATCTCCTTAAGCTGGTAAGAAAGTTCAGCAAAGCCTCAGGATACAAAATCAATGTACAAAAATCACAAGCATTCTTATACACCAATAACAGACAAATGGAGAGCCAAATCATGAGCGAATTACCATTCACAATTGCTTCAAAGAGAATAAAATACCTAGGAATCCAACTTACAAGGGATGTGAAGGACCTCTACAAGGAAAACTACAAATCACTGCTCAATGAAATATAAGAGGATACAAATGGAAGAACATTCCATGCTCATGGGTTGGAAGAATCAATATCATGAAAATGGCCATACTGCCCAAGGTAATTTATAGATTCAATGCCATCCCCATCAAGCTACCAATGACTTTCTTCACAGAATTGGAAAAGACTACTTTGAAGTTCATATGGAACCAAAAAGGGGCGCACATCGCCAAGTCACTCCTAACCCAAAAGAACAAAGCTGGAGGCATCATGCTACCTGACTTCAAACTATACTACAAGGCTACAGTAACCAAAACAGCATGGTACTGTTACCAAAACAGAGATATAGATCAATGGAACAGAAAAGAGCCCTCAGAAATAACACCCCATATCTACAACTATCTGATCTTTGACAAACCTGACAAAAACAAGAAATGGGGAAATGATTCCCTATTTAATAAATGGTGCTGGGAAAACTGGCTAGCCATATGTGGAAAGCTGAAACTGGATCTCTTCCTTACACCTTATACAAAAATTAATTTAAGAAGGATTAAAGACTTACATGTTAGACCTAAAACCATAAAAACCCTACAAGAAAACCTAGGCATTAACATTGAGGACATAGGCGTGGGCAAGGACTTCATGTCTAAAACACCAAAAGCAATGGCAACAAAAGCCAAAATTGACAAATGGGATCTAATTAAAGAGCTTCTGCACAGCAAAAGAAACTACCATCAGAGTGAACAGGCAACCTACAAAATGGGAGAAAATTTTCGCAACCTACTCATCTGACAAAGGGCTAATATCCAGAATCTACAATGAACTCAAACAAATTTACAAGAAAAAAACAACCCCATCAAAAAGTGGGTGAAGGACATGAACAGACACTTCTCAAAAGAAGACATTTATGCAGCCAAAACACACATGAAAAAATGCTCATCATCACTGGCCATCACAGAAATTGAAATCAAAACCACAATGAGATACCATCTCACACCAGTTAGAATGGCCATCATTAAAAAGTCAGGAAACAACAGGTGCTGGAGAGGGTGTGGAGAAATAGGAACACTTTTACACTGTTGGTGGGACTGTAAACTAGTTCAACCATTGTGGAAGTCAGTGTGGCGATTCCTCAGGGATCTAGAACTAGAAATACCATTTGACCCAGCCATCCCATTACTGGGTATATACCCAAGGGACTATAAATCATGCTGCTATAAAGACACATGCACACGTATGTTTATTGCGGCACTATTCACAATAGCAAAGACTTGGAACCAACCCAAATGTCCAACAACGATAGACTGGATTAAGAAAATGTGGCACCTATACACCATGGAATACTATGCAGCCATAAAAAATGATGAGTTCGTGTCCTTTGTAGGGACATAGATGAAACTGGTAACCATCATTCTCAGCAAACTATCGCAAGGACAGAAAACCAAACACTGCCTGTTCTCACTCATAGGTGGGAATTGAACAATGAGAACTCATGGACACAGGAAGGGGAACATCACACTCTAGGGACTGTTGTGGGGTGGGGGGAGGGGGGAGGGATAGCATTAGGAGATACACCTAACGCTAAATGACAAGTTAATGGGTGCAGCAAAACAACATGGCACATGGATACATATGTAACAAACCTGCACATTGTGCACATGTACCCTAAAACTTAAAGTACAATAAAAAAAAAACTCAAACATATCCCAGTAATTTCACCTTAGCTGAGAATATGCAGGAATAATATTAGAGAAAAGGGAGCTAAACAAAAGAGTTCCAGAAGTCAGTATAGGGTCCCCTAGTGTTTTTGCCTGAATCCCGATCTTCACATGCATGGCGGTAACGCCTATGACACAAAGCAAAAACAGTTTCTGGTGAAAGAACAGTTATGGGGGGGGCTATAAATTGAATAATTCCTGGAAATCAGACGAGACTAGAAAACACTCAAGTCCACACTGAGGAGAATGGAGAAAACTCAGTAAATCATAGGCTGTTCGCTAGTAACGTTTTAGTAATGTTAGTAAATTAACCTGAGGGTACAGGCAATTCTAGACGCACTTCTCAAAGAGCTTAAAAACAAGCCTCAGAAAGATCACGATAACATGTAACTTAACTGCCAACCAGACAAAATCCAATGTTTTTTAAAAGAAAAAGAAAAACAACAACAACAAAAAAAATTCACTAACTCAATTAGAGTAAAATGCGAAGTGTGACTTTCATTCAAGTATCTCTGGACTGGAAAAAAAAAAAAAAAAAAAACAGAATATCTGATTCACAGCCAGAAGAAAAATCAGTCAGTAGAAATGGACCCAGAAATGACAGAGACGATAAATGACAGAACTTAAAATAGGTATCATAAATATGCTGAATGTGCTCAAAGAATTCAACAAAAACGTGAATATAATAAGAGAAGTAGGCTGGGTGCAGAGGCTCACTCCTGTAATCCCAGCACTTCGGGAGGCCGAGGCGGGTGGATCAGCTGAGGTCAGAAGTTTGAGACCAGCCTGCCCAACATGGAGAAACCCTCTCTCTACTAAAAATACAAAATTAGCTGGGCATGGTGGTGCATGCCTGTAATCCCAGCTGCTTGGGAGGATGAGGCAGGAGAATCACTTGAAACTAGGTGGCAGAGGTTGCAGTGAGCCAAGATCATGACAATGCAACCGACCCCGACCAAGGGGAAAAAAAACAAAAATCAAAAAAAAAAAAAAAAAAAAAAGGGGAGAAGATATAAAAGAGGAGACTTAAATGAAACTTCTACAGATCAAAAACATAATTTCTAAAATAAAGATTTCACTGAACAAGATTACCAAGAGATAAAACATTACATAAGAAACGATCAATGAACGTGAAGATAAAGTAGTAGAAAATATCCAAAGAGAAGAAAGAAAATTTGAATGTATGAAAAATAAAACTAAACAGTGACCTGTAAGACAAAGTTCAAAATTTGATGAAAATTGAAATTCCACAGATCAAATATGCTAAATGAATCCCAAATTGCCACATACAAAGAAACCCCAGAAATATGATGCTTTAAAAAAAAAAAAAAGAAAAAGAAAAAAGGAGGCAGGGGCATATTCTGTATCCAGGAAAAAGTAAAATGACAGACTTCTCTTTAGAAAATTGGTAAGTCAGAACAATATCTCAGTAAAAAGCTGAAAAGCAAACAAAACTGTCAAACTCAAATTCTGTAATTGGTTTAAAACATATTTCAAAAATTAACACAATAAAGATTATTACAGGCAAATGAATAAATAAACTCAAAAACCTCTGAGATGATTTTAACTTGCAAATCTACAAAACATTTTCCTTATTCAGGAAGAAGGAAAACAAAGCCCAAAGTGACCTTGCATATGCACAAAGGAATCAGGAATGCCAGAAATGATCAATACCCAGGTAAGTGAAAGCATTTTTAAATCATAGTACCTTCTCACATTTGTCATTTCTTTAAAAATTAAGTGACTATTTAAAGCAGAAACAATGACACCATATTGTGATACATGTAACATACTCTATTTTAAAACGTATGATAGCAACAGCAAAAAGGACAGAAAAGGTGTAATGTTATAAGGTTACTGCATTACAACTAAAAAAACAATATTTTTTAAAAGACAACTGAGTAAGTTGAAACCTTTGAGCAATCCCTGTAAACTAAGTAAAAGGGCAATAGTGAAGTAAAGTTGGAGTATATAAATAGTCCCAAAAAATGGGAAAAGAGGAAAAAGGGATAAACAGACTGGACAAACCCAAAACAAATAACATGACTGGAGATTGAAACTCGATTTTATCTAAGTGTTCCAAATGTATGTTGTCTAAACAATCCAATTTAAAGTCATATTTTTGAGTTAGACAGTAAAAGATTTATATAGTCTACAACAAAGTCACTTAAACTAATCATATAATTCATTTCAGAGTAATTAAAATGACTGAATCGCAGCCAAATAAATGAACATGGATGAGTCTTAGAAGATGTCAAATGATGTTTAGAAAGTAAGGTGCAGAAGAGGGTGATACCACTTCAATAGATAAAAGAGTGTTTTATTTAAAGATATATTAATACAGGGGAAACTATCAACTCAAGCAAAATCATGTCCACAAAATTCAGCCTCTGGGGAGGAAAGGGTAAATCAGTCTTGTTAGAAGCCAGAAGGAACATCAGCTGTAGCTGATAAGGCTCAGTGGCAGTTTCAAAAAAGTTAATTTCATTGTTCTGCTTCAATGTGTATTATATGAATTTATGTAAATGAATAAACTATATACCTATTATAGAAATCATTACTATCACATTATGAAAGATATAGAAAGCCAAAAAAAACCACAAAAAAAGATTACATTGTAGATACTTGAGACAGCCTTATTAAAATAAATGAGTCATTTTTTTTTCTGAAAGGACTCACGAAAACCTTACACTTGTGTAATAAAGCAGAAATTAGATTTAATCTTAGGAACTTATTTCAAATTGATTAATTAACTCAGCAAACTCCTTTGTTTAACCACAGATTTCTTAATAGCTCATACTAAGACTTTTCCAGGTATGTCTGCTGTAAAATACTTGGATTCACGAAAAAAATGTATTCTTATGGTACAGAACTTTTGCTCTTCTAATGGTAGTTGAGGAGAATTTGACGAAAACAGTGTTTTTAATTTTAATGTATCCTCGTCTTAACAAAAGGAAGACATATTCTCCGGTTCCACAATCCTTCTTGGGTGATTTTTCAACACCACCCTTCTTCAGAATTTAATCTTTAAGAGGTAATTTCATTTTACTTTGATCCGCTTTTCAACTCTTTCCAAGTACATGTTACGTGCTACTTGTCCAGACTCTTAGTGAGATAAGCCTCTTCGTATTTTATTAATGATGTAGCTTAAGCTGCATCTTATCAGCACTACAGCCACTTATGTGCTGGCGTGCTCGCAAGCCATGATTACAGGTCCAATCCACGGTCATAAGTATTTCAGAATTTTTAATTTTAATAACTAACCACATCTTTGTTAGATTTTAAATTATCTGGAATGTATGTGTAGCATTTTTTCCAACGTAAATGTAGCATTTTTCCCATGAGAACATTTTATTCCCTATCTAGAATAAAATCGGAAATCAATTAGTTCAGTAAAACCATAGTTCTGTTACATTAATTTACATTAAAATGTGTAGGAGAGTATTGATTGTATTAATATTGACTTTAAAACGTTAGCCAAATAGCTAATTTCTAAAACTAATTGGGTCATTTTTTATATTAGAAAAGTTATAGTCACAAAGTGATCAAACACAACTCTGCCAAGCTAGTTGTGTTCTATTTCATTAGGAACTACCAAGGAGAAATACCGGTATCATGGAGATCTCTAAGGCTTTCAAGCATATCAGAGTAAGCACCATTTAGAAACATTTAAATGTTCTGGATTCTCTCCCATGGGAACAATTTCTGAGACAGGGATTTCATGCAGGACCTTTATTGGAACTGCACTCAGGTATAGCTGTAAGGCAGTAAAGAAAACAAGATTGAGCAAAGGGAAAAGTTGAACTATACTACAATTGCTACATATTCATTAGCTGGGAATGACGGCCTTAAGCCTTAAAGGAAAATAAGAGTGGCCTGCCGCAGTACATGTTCACATGAAGGACACTCACATTTTCACAGGGCATATTTTCCAGCTTCAGGAGTGAGTTCATGTATCTACCCAAAGCCTCCACCATATTTGCCACATCTTTCTCATTTAAGATTAATGATTTTCGGCCAGGTGCTGTGGCTCACACCTGTAATCCCAGCACTTTGGGAAGCCGAGACAGGTGGATCACGAGGTCAGCAGTTCGACACCAACCTGGCCAACATGGTGAAACCCTGTCTCTACTCAAAGTACAAAAATTAACCGGGTGTGGTGGCGGGTGCCTGGAATCCCAGCTACTCAGGAGGCTGAGACAGGAGAATTGCTTTAACCTGGGAGGCGGAGGTTGCAGTGAGCCAAGATTGTGCTATTGCACTCCAGCCCGGGCAACAGAGTGTGACTCTGTCTCAAAAAATATAATAAATAAATAAATAACTAAATAAATATATAAATAAATAAATAAGTAAATAAATAAATAAATAATGGATGTCATTGATAAACTGGACTCATGATGTTACACAGGATGTGTTGATGGACCAGGTCTTCTCTGACTATATTATGACAAAGAAGAAGAATCAATGTAGTACTCAGCAAGACTTCGAATGTGTAATGTCACTGTGGTATGAAAAACTCTTTTCATTTCCTTCCTGATAGTACCGGAAGAAATTATGCCAGATCACTGGTCACATATTATGTACTCA
Source organism: Hylobates moloch (assembly GCF_009828535.3). Taxonomy (NCBI): domain Eukaryota; kingdom Metazoa; phylum Chordata; class Mammalia; order Primates; family Hylobatidae; genus Hylobates; species Hylobates moloch. The sequence goes on from NW_026652283.1 coordinate 115,985,094, forward strand.
AGGCTTCGTTAGCAAGTCTGGCAACAATACCACATTTACCACTGTAGCTATAAATGAGGCTTCTCCTCATTTAGGTGTATATTAGCCCACTGTTATCACCCAGAACCCATGAGCCAGATCGTGCAAATTACATGAGGATGTAAAGAGGACCATCGTCCCTGCATCATTTAGGTCATTAAAGAGAAGAACACTAGTATCTGCCATTCTGCCTGTGATACAAAACAAATTTTATTAGTTTGGCCAGACTTACCATACCACTACAATAGTCTTACCCTACAGGCCAAAAAACAGTTACAATCTTTCATCAAGGATACAATAGGTTCACTCCAATTACACACATGGATCAGAGAAACAGCCACTTCATTCACACACAGAACCCACAAATCTACTGTGAACCAGACTTTGACCAAGATTCCATTTATTATCTGGTTTCCATAATCCCTCTTTAATGTAGGGGAGGGGTAGGATAAGGCTTTGGTTTCCCTGGATAATGTACTCATACTCTGTATCCAGAAGTCTTTGAAATGTTTGAGCTTTCTCCTTTTCCCAGTGTATAGTTACTCAAGTTAACATTGTATTTCAGTTGGTGATGACTTGAGGAAATCACTTCAGTGTACATTTGCTATGGTGTGTCAAGGTTCTTCCTGAGGGCAATGGTTCTGGGTCTGAGAATTAGTTCAGGTCCAGAAACTAAGCAAAGGATTCTGAATTTTTATTGGTGCAGTGACCTTAAGCATCCTGAAGTTGATTTATTTTTCATCCTTGATTCTTGTTGTTGTTGTTGTTGTTCAGATTAAGAAACTCAATGTTTGCCCATCTCTCTTACTCCTAGAAACACCATAACCTGAAACCTATCTCCAGAGCGTTCTGCATATCCAGCTTTTGGACTGGCTGGGGCCAGTGTTATCAGTGGTAAAAGAATTTACCCAGGCAGTCTTAGGCAAAGAAAGGCAGATATATAAGAGAAAGTATGAAAATATGTTACAAGAGTGCAATGGGCTGCACAGCAGAGAAGGGCCTATCTGTAAAGAGTCGGGAGCTGGAGGCAAGTTTTATAGGATTCTGCTTGAGGGGCTAAGTGTGGACGAAGTTTGAACTGCTGGGGCTACATGCCTAAAGAGGTATTTGGGAACAGGATGTTGTGCCAGCAGGTGGTCTGTGTTTAGTTGTCCCCCAGAACAACTGTTCTTCCTGACCCAGAGCCCCTTATCTTACCAGGACTTTACAGCCTCCTGGATTATGACTTTCACATTGATATGATGTTTGTATTCATTTCATTATTTAAAAGTAAAAATCACTGGCTAGCCCAATGACAGATTTTATATTCTATTACCAGCTAGATTTTATTATTTTCAGGTTCCATCATCTATTAGGTTTCCACAAACTGGTCTCCCACTTTCAGTTCTAGTCTAAAGATGATAGCCACCACTGAGCTTCTTCACAATTTTGGTACAACTCTCACCAAAAAATCATTTATAACTATAGCAATTGTGGTACTTGTCAGTTTTCCTGGGTCTTTGTGTAGAACATAGTTGACTGGTAGATTTCCCAGTCTTCCGTAGTGTGCCCCTTTCTAGTCTGCCTATTTCTCTTGAGTTTTTGATGTCTTACTCAACATTCTATTTCATTGCGTGCCATTGTTTTTTTTTTTTTTTTGATAGAGTGTTTTTATGTATAAACTCTTCCTCATCCAATTTTATTATTGAAGCCTCCTTAATCTGACGTCATTGTGTTCTAATGCCGTGCATCCTCTTCCAATTCCCACTGATACATATTGCCTAGGACCTACTACTCTTCTGGTACATAATTCCTTTCCTTCCTTAGCCAGTCCAGCACTTCCTCAGCTGGATTATGCTGTGACTTAACCTTAATTATCATTCTGGTGGCCAGGAGGAAAGATAGGGGCAGAGTCCGGGGGTGGGAGCAAAATGGTTCTCAAGACAGAGGCTTGTGCATCATTTTCAAGCAAGGAGAGAGAAGTATTAGCTGTTGATATGACAAAGGTTCTCAACTGCATTGACCTAGATGTCTCAACCCGACATTTCAGTTTTCTGATTCTAAATTAGGGCTTTGGATTGCTGGGGTTGAGAACTGAATCTTCCCCAGAGATCAATTACTTTAAAAAAGCAAGCCCTGGGCCTGATCTTCAGCTTTGTCTTCAAAAGATGAATATTTATTTATTATTTATTTGTTTTTGTATACTACCAAGCGTCCTCTGATTTTCCCACTTTGCCTTAAACTGGTGATAATCATATCTAGTTTTTTATTGTCTTTTTTCAATGCACAGATTTTATTCAACAACTGTCATCTGTTTCCTTAGTCCCTAAAATTATTTCTTATCTTATACTTCTCAAACAATTGAAAATAATAGCATTCCATTTCAGTGCCATCCCATCTCGTGATAGTATTAACTACTACACACTACAGCATAGGAGAGGAAGACGAAGCCATCAGGGTGTTATTGCCATCCAACCAGTGGGTGATCCAATTGACCAAATTTTATTATTATGCCTGCTTCCAGGAGAATGTCTGCTACCACCTATCTTAGATAAGGTTTCCTGGAAAGAGATTCTAATATGAGATTTGTCACCATGAGGTTAATTGAGAAGTGCATTTAGGACCAGCATATGTGAGGAAGCAATAATAGTTGAATGAGCAAAAGGGAGGATTTGAACCATGTTACAGTTACAACAGAGACCACAGAAGACTCAATGGGGAAATTTTAGTCTGGGATGGCCCTTTGGATAATGGCGAAATTTTTGTACCTCTGCATCTACTAGTCACTGGATGTAAACTGTCTTGGGAAAAAAGGATGCAAACTTGTTTGAAGCAGCTTTCTCTTGCTGAGGGCAACTCCTGATGGAAAAGGGCATCTGTATTAGTCTGTTCTTATGCTGCTATGAAGACATACCTGAGACTGGGTAATTCATAAAAAGAGGTTTAATTCACAGTTCTTCATGGCTAAAGCGGCTTCAGGAAACTTACAATCATGGCGGAAGGGGATCCAACCACGTCCTTCCTCACATGGCAGCAGGAGAGAGAAGTGCAGAGTGAAGGCAGGAAAAGCCCCTAATAAAACCATCAGATCTTGTGAGAATTCACTATCACAAGAACAGCATGGGGTAACAGCCCCTGTGATCTAATCACCTCCCAGGAGGTCCCTCCCACAACACATGGGGATGACAATTTGGATTACAATTCAAGATGAATTTTTTGGGTGGGGACACAGCGAAACCATCACAGCATCTATCAACCATGAGCATTCTGTAAAGCTCACACAACATTCACTTGATATAGCAACATGAAAATTAGATTCATATGATTTTAGGGGGTATGAATGAACTAAAGATTTTAATAGTAACTAAAATGAGTACATCATGCTTCCTAGGATGGATCTTAGTTAGTTTATCTTGACAAGCCCTTTCCTCCTTATGAAAGTCATTGGATAGCACATCATTGCAAAGTGTGAGAACAGAAATAATGAAGTGTGATTGGATGCTTCTTCACTCTATGCCAGAGAATTTAGCCACTAATGCTGGGCATTTATTTTCATGGACTGAAGACCTCAGTCTTATTATTTCATAGTTTATTTTATTCTGAATAATTTAATTCAGATCACAAGGGCTGTTACCCCATGCTGTTCTTCTGATAGTGCATTCTCACAAGATCTAATGGTTTTATAAGGGGCTTTTCCTCCCTGTACTCTGCACTTCTCTCTCCTGCTGCCAAGTTAATTCTTTGCACTATTATCCTGTGTCTGCTATAGCTATTACCAGCACAATTATAAAGTATTCACAAAGACCAGTGTACCTAGCACAGAAAGAGTAAGGGAAAGTAGTGGGAAATGAAATAAGAAATAATGGAGGGTACACACATCATGAAAGCAAGTTTAAATATGCCAGCACCAGTGCATATCCCTTGGCCATATGGCTTCTTGGTTTACCTACAGCTCTGAGTTTTCATTTTCCCTTCAATTTCATCCAATAAGTTTATTCAAGCTTGTGAAATCTTAGTTTTTTTAAAAGAGGCATTTGAAAATTATTTTATCCGAAGATTTTGTTGTTTTCAGCAAGGCATTTGATCTGAATAACTTAATTGTCCACTCTCAAAAATGGAAGCAGCCTGGGCCCAGTGGCTCATGCCTGTAATCCCAACACTTTTGGAAGCTGAGGTGGGAGAACTGCTTGAGCCCAGGATTTTGAGACCAGCCTGGATAACATAATGAGATCTTGTCTCTACATAAAATTTAAACAATAACCAAGCATGTCAGCATGAGCCTGCAGTCCCAGCTACTCAGAAGACTGAAGTGAGGAATCCCACTAACCCAGGAGGTCAAGGCTGCCATGAGCCATCATCATGCCATAGCACTCCAGCTTGGGCAACAAAAGAAGACCCTCTCAAAAAAAAAAAAAAAAAAAAGGAAGTCACAACAGTTAATTTTTTAAAATCACCACATGATATGGTTTGGGGTGTACCTACCCAAATGTCATCTTGAATTGTAGCTCCCACAATTCCCACATGTCATGGGAGGAACCCGGCTGGAGGTAATTGTATCATGGGGGTGGGTCTTTCCCATGCTGTTCTCATGATAGTGAATAAGATTCACAAGATCTGATAGTTTTCAAAACGGCAGTTTCCCTACACAAGCTCTCCCTTTGCCTGCCGCCATCCATGTAAGATGTGACTTGCTCCCCCTAGCCTTACACCATGATTGTGAGGCCTCCCCAACCACTTGGAACTTTAAGTCCATTCAACTTCTTTTTCTTCCCAGTCTATGTCTTTATCAGAAGCTTGAAATTGATTAATACAGTAAGTTGGTACCAATAGAGTGGGGTGTTGCTGAAAAGATAATCGAAAATATGGAAGCGACTTTGGAACTGGGTGACAGGCAGAGGTTGGAACAGTTTGAAGAGCTCGAAGAAGACAGGAAAATGTGGGGAAGTTTGGAACTTCCTGGAGACTTGTTGAATGGCTTTGACAAAAATGCTGATAGTGATATGAACAATAAGTTCCAGGCTGAGGTGGTCTCAGATAGAGATGAAGGAGAAGAATTGGAACAAAGGTGATTCCTGTTATGTTTTAGCAAAGAGACTGGCAGCACTTCACCCCTGCCCTAGAGATTTGTGGAACTTTGAACTTTGAACTTGAAAGAGATGATTTAGGATATCTTGTGGGAGAATTCTTTAAGCAGCAAAGCATTCAAGAAATGACTTGAGTGCTGTCAAAGTCATTCAATTTTATAAGGGAAGCAGAGCATAAAAGTTTGGAAAATTTGCAACCTCACAATGCAACAGAAAATAAAATCCCATTTTCTGAGGAGAAATTCAAGCCAGCTGCAGAAATTTGTGTAAGTTGCAAGGATCCTAATGTTAATGCCCAAGACCATGGGGAAAATGTCTTCAGGGCAAATCAGAGACCTTTGTTGCAGACCCTCCAATCACAGGCCTAGAGATTTAGGAGGAAAACATGGTTTCATGGGTCAGGCCCAGGGTCCCCATGCTGTGTGCAGCCTAGGGACCAGGTGCCCTGCATCCAACGTACTCCAGCTGTGGATGAAAGGGGCCCACATAGAGCTCTGGCCATGGCTTCAGAGGGTGCAAGCCCCAATCCTTGGCAGCTTCCACATGGTGTTGAGTCTGCCAGTGCACAGATGTCAAGGACCGGTGTTTGGGAACCTCTGCCTAGACTTCAGAGGATGTATGGAAAGGCCTGGATGCCCAGGCAGAAATTTGCTGCAGGGGCAGGGCCCTCATGGAGAACCTCTGATAGGGCAGTGTGGAAGGGAAATGTGGGCTCAGAGCCCCCACACAGATCTCCTACTGGGGCAGTGCCTAGTGGAACTGTGAGAAGAGGGCTACTGTCCTCCAGACCCAGAATGGTAGATCCACCAACAGCTTGCACTGTGCACCTGGAAAAGCCAGATACACTCAATGCCAGCCTGTGAAAGCAGCTGGAGGAAGACTGTATCCTGCAAAGCCACAGTTCCTATGCCCAAGACCATGGGAACCCACCTTTTGCATCAGCATGACTTGGATATGACACAGAGTCAAAGGAGATCATTTTGGAACTTTAAGATGTGACTACCCTGCTGGATTTTGGACTTGCATGGGGCCCGTAGCCCCTTTGTTTAGGCCAATTTCTACTATTTGGGATCAGTATATTTATCCAATGCCTGTACCCCCATTTTATCTAGGAAGTAACTAACATGCTTTTGATTTTATAGGCTCACAGGTAGAAGGGACTTGCCTTGTCTCAGATGAGACTGCAATGAGTTAAAACTTTGGGAGACTGTTGAAAAGGCATGATTGGTTGTAAAATGTGAGGACATGAGATTTGGGAGAGGCCAGGGATGAGATGATACAGTTTGGCTGTGTCCCCACCCAAATCTCATTTTGAATTGTAACTCCCAGAATTCTCATGTGTCATGGGAGGAACCCAGTGGGAGGTAACTGAAGCATGGGGGCGGCTCTTTCCCATGCTATTCTGATGATAGTGAGTAAGTCTCTCGAGACCTGATGGTTTTAAAAATGGGAATTTCCCTACAGAAGCTCTTTGCCATCCACGTAAGAAGTGACTTGCTCCTCCTTGCCCTCCACCATGATTATGAGGCCTCCCTAGCCATGTGGAATGGTAAGTCCATTAAGCCTCTTTCTCTTCCCAGCCTCAGGTATGTCTTTAACAGCAGCATAAAAACAGACTAATATGCCATGTCATTCCAGCATCCCAGCAGATTCTGAATGAGGTAGGTAGTGAAAGTGTAGTCATGTCTTCTGGATAAAGTCAAGGCATGTATCTACGAAATCCAATCACGGTGGAGACTGACCTGGCTTTTTTTTCCTTGAAAGATTGCCTGCATTATGAGCTTGCCAAATTATGTTGGCAGTACTACTGAGCCACATTGGAAAATTGGAAGCATACAAATTATATTTCACTATTTCTGTCACCTCGCCTTTTTGCTCATGTATGCCATCTTCTGGCTTCTGTGACTTTAGAGGAGAATATCATTAGGTGACCTCACACAACATTTTAGGAGGTCCAAAAAATAATTTAGTATGAAAAGTTCCTTACAGTCTCTGAGAAACCCTTTGAGCATGTGGCCTGATCTTCCAGGGGAAAGATTTTCTTATGATCAAGATACTTGTTCTAGAATGACAGTCCTATTTCAAGTAAAAGAGGCTTAACAAATGATGCATGTCTCAGGAGCTGTCAATAACAATAGCTATCCATGACCAGGATTACATCCATGCTTGAACTTGGAAGAGGCTTATGACTTGACTTTTGAAGATGAAGACTATTTTGGGCCATAAGGACCAACTTGGAATTTTTAAAATGTAGTTTTACTTTAGATTCTTTATGACTCTTTTGGGCAAGATTTTTAAAAATTAAATGAAGGCATCTTGTTTACAATCATTTTCTGAAAGAAGGATAATGGAAGATTAACTGATATGCATAAGGACAGAGTAACTAAAATCACACAATACCATCCACATCCCTTTGAGAATTTGAGATAATAAAAAACATTCCACTTGGCCTTGGAATGCAAGTAGCCTGGAAGCTTTATATGAAAAAAATGAAAAAAATAAAAGAAAAATTTGGTACTAGGGTGAGATGTGAAAGAATAAAAGATAGAGCACAAATCTGTAATTGTAAAATACTTAACAGCAGGAGGGATGCATAAAAAATATAGCATCTGGATCAGGGACAAATGGAAAAGAAGGCGATATTACTGCATTAGGTTCCCAGACGTGCTACACAAATAGAAACATGTTTTCTAAACGGTGAAACAGGTATAGAAATGACTATCAGAACTATGAGTGTTTTTTCAAGAGAAATTCGATTTACTAGTTGCATGTTTTTCTCTTCCTCTGGCCACAAAGGATATTGGGGCAACTTGAGAGAGGATTCAATAATGTATAGTCTGATGGACACTGAATGATCAGCCTTATAATCTAACTAGATAAGCACAATAAAACAAAGTCAGAGTGTCTTGCAAGTTGTCACAGGGGCAATAAACCGACAGAAGGACCTTAGTTAAGGCAGCAAGCACGGAGAAGTTTTGTTCAAGAATTCTTTCTATATTCCATTTCACGTCTACTAAATGGTGTCCAAAGTTGCAAAGGTGTTTCTACCCTAATAAGATAATGGCGAGAAACTATTCTGTATATTGCATGATTATCAGAATAAAACCCAAAGAAATATTTGTAGGGTAAAGGACAAAATGTGTGTGTCATTAAAAACTGTATGATACAAAGCCTAGAGAATTCTTGATTTCTAAGAGTGGAATTGCTTACACCTATGTGGATGATTGATTTGCGTGTTTCAGTATGCAAAAATATAAAATTAGCTTGTTGTAACAACATGGATAGAGCCGAGATGAAATTTCAGGATTAGCATATCTAGGATATCCACAAGAAGTGGGAGTTTAATCTGGGCATTTGGCCTATCAGAAGTTTGGGCTGGTAGTTAATTCTGAATATGAGGACTTCTTTCAATGATCTTCCTCACAGTAAGGGTCCCAGTACTAACCCTTTAACGAAAACCTCATCCAGTCTTCTTATACCCTGGCTTCTTTACCAACCCTGGTGATTTCCTCCTAATTTTTCTGTGGTCTCAAAGTATTCAGCTTATAAAGTCATGCATTTAGTTTTATTACTTTTTCTTATCATGGCGATCCATGCAATTTCGGGTCAGTTACAGAATTAACTTCAATTAATAGGTTTGCTTGCCAACTGATGTAGATGGACTTTTTTTTTCCAAACAGACTTTTTATTACAAGGCATACTTTTAGAATGAACTGAAATAAAAATCATTACATTTTAGCATCAAGAAATAAAAGTTTTTAGCTGACCTTACAGATTTTAAAATTTGGTTATGAGTTGCATTTAGTTACCTAAATGTAAATTCCACAGCCTAATGTAGGGCACATAACAAAAACAAATTTCAGTTTGGAATGGACTTATGATCATCATTGCATAGTAAATGCTGATGATAAACTAATAAAACTGGGAAATCAAAAAAACATCTCATCTATCATGACCTGGAAATTCTAATTTAATGAAATACGGATGCTACCTGGAAGAAATTCCCCACTTCCATAGTAGCCTCATTCAAGAAGTTCAAATATAATAGGGTCTGATGAGATTATGTGCCTTGAACGAACATTTTATTATTTAGAATAACTGGAATATTTGACATTGGGGCACTAAGAGATCTATTTTGAAATAGTTTGCCTTTTTGTTCTTTTTATCCCTGTTTTAGATTTACATACTATTAGCTAAAAGGAAGTCTTTACACATCTTCCTTTTAATAATGGACAAGTGGAAAACATCTGAGAGGGTATTTTAAAAAATATTAAGTTAAAATCTTCCTTAGGAAAATAACTTATCACCAACAAAAACAATGCATGAATGTGTTTCTTATTGGGTTCTTGTTGTGCAAATTTTTGTGTAAATACTTCCTTTTACATTTAAAAATTACTATTCAGACCAGACTCATCACTAATGAATAAAAAAACAGTAGTATGGCTTATTTTGGAGTTACCTCTTCTAATAGAATAAAATGCATGAATTCTTAGCCTGATTCTTAGCTGATTTTTTGAGCCAATTATTTTAGGACTGTACTTAGATAACTCACATTAATGTCTAAAGGACCTTGCTAGGAATCATCAAGCAATGCCCTAACATATACAAATAGAAATATCCCAGTGTGTTTTTACCATTATGCACAGTGAAGAATTTGTAATTCAGTGTTTTCCTTCAACTAACTACAAAGCCTGTAAAGGTCTTAGATGCCTTTCATCTCTCCCCAGAGTTACTTATCATATCTTTTTGTTTTACTGACACTGCTGCCCTTTAAATGTAACTAATTTGTACTACAAAAGTGGTTCATGGGAGGTTCTATGAAGAGCTTATTAGTAAAGCACTGTGGTTTTTTTGTTTTGTTTTTTAATTTTCAGTGCTGGCAGGCCATTCATTGAACTTCAACCTAATTAATCATCTAGAAATCAGTTACAATCTGTAATTGATAGCATTGTGGTAAGTTAATGTATAAGTTTCTAAATCGTATCACAAACCAAAGAGCAGCTGTTCCTTAAACCATGTTCGACTAGAAGGAAGAAGACGTAATCTAATTACACATGACAAGAAAACCCCATTTGTAGAAAATACTTTAAATTGATAATTATTGTAAACCAGCCCCCCTCCCCACACACACTTTTTAATAATGGGTTAACTTTTCCATTTCTGTATGGCCATGGCTGGTTTTCTGACTGGTTGCCTAAACACGTTTCTCATATAAGCAAAACTGAACATGCTGCTGCTATTGCTATTAATCATCATAAACTTTTTTAAATGTGGTTCTCTGGAAAACTGGTACTTTGGGAGTTTTATAACAACCCTTTTAAAGTCTAAGCCACCACATCTCCTCTGTGAGTTCATTCTAGAAAATGTGTTTTGTCCTTATCTTTAGTAATCCGAGACCACTCTAAAATTAAGGCCATCAGGGAAATAGCAAACTGATGTGTTTTTATAGTGCTTTTTTCACACTACTGCTGGATTGACAGACCTTTCTGAAACATTTTTACCAGTCAAGATGAGCCTCAAGTGCTTCTGCATTGCAGTAGGCGGTCAGGCATTTGCCACATCTTAATCTTTTCACTAATTTCTTATACATGTTATCTTGATGAGAACAGGTATCAGTCAGAAATTTTCCATGTTTGGGCCTACTAAGAGACTGTTCATCAAGGTAACTGGTTTTGCTAAAATTAAGCTCTATCATTAATGTTCATTTGTCATATTTGGTTTGAAAGGTGCCTGAGATAATGGTAAGGTATTGTGTTCTTGTGGTACAACACTAGGTAAAACTGAACCATTTTCTGTCCTGATTCTGTTTTTAACAATTTTCAAACCAGGATCTGATAAAACTAAAGGTGCTCGCTCTGTTTCACTGTGTCCATTAACTAAATCACGACTACTACAATTATTTTCAAAATTTGGCCCTATGTCAGCCATCTTTCGGCCTATCAAGCTTATATGTGAAACACTGTCATCAGAACGTTCATTTCCATTCTGAACAAAACTGTTTTCTTTTCCATACTTCCTATACATGTCTGGTTCTGTAGAATCTTTCCTTGATTTGCTAGGAGAAACTGACAGACTAATGATTTGTTTCTCATTACTAGATGAATCCTTTTCCTGATGATTAGGATTGGAGTCTGTATGAACATCCCGAAGAACTGTCTCACTGGGTTGTGCAGACTATTCTGGTGTTTTAAAGAGTTCTGAGCTTCATGTTCATATAGCAGAGGAAGATCTTCCAAAAGCTCACGGAATTCTGGAAAACTACACAGCCTGAAACATCCTGTGACTTTTTGTGTGCTGGGCAAGCTGGAAGGGCAGCTTAAATGACTCATTGCAATTAAAAGGCAAACAAAAATACACATTTGGATAGCTATGTCTATTAAGGTGGTCTATAAAATGCTGAGAATTTTCAAATTGGCTTTGACGAAATTTGCATTTTCCTTTGCTCCACTTCATTACTGTTTGCCGCACATTTAAATCACCAGCTGATGTACATGGATTTTAATTGTTCTCAAGGCTTAAGTTGTAACTAGTATTCCAAATAGCTACTGCTGTTTCAAAAATAATTTCAGAAGCATTATCAATGCCTAATTATTTCCATTCTGAATTAATCCTTGCTTTGTCTTTTTTTATTATCTTATTAATCTTTGTGAAATCAGCCCTTCTAGGCCATTTTTGTTCTATACAATCTCTTAAGGCACTTTGACCGAAATGGTTCTGTGATATTGAAAGTGATATTAAAATACACCATTTCCACGTGCTGGGAAATAAGTAATAAAACTCTTTTTCCAAGAGTCCATGGAGCATGGAAAAGGCACATTCTGATGCAGGCCACGGGGTTGTCTACTCTTATGAGGGTGGTGTCTAGGGTACTGGTGATTGCTTTTGACTTAAATGGTTTATGACCCCGAAAACCATGGCTGGGTGGTTAAACCAAAAGTTCCATGATGTGTATTTGTGTGTGTGTGTGTGTGTGTGTGTGTGTGTGTGTTTCAAGGGTGGTAGTGCTAATGCATGTAGCAGAAGGCAATCAGGCAATAAACCCTAGCAGGCAGTGTACACAGGAGCATTACGATTGCAAGGTTTTATGATTTTCGAACGACAAAATAAAAAAAACCCTCTTTACCCTCCTGTCTCCTGTTCTAATTAATGAAATGTAGTCACTGTGAGATGAAATCTGTAGGGACAGTGACCGTTCAGAGAAAAAAAAATCCATTTGGTATTTTAAGGTCTGACTTCACATTTTTTTTTACCTGGAAGTCTGTGAAATTCCTCATTCACTGCTTGTGTGTATATTACAGAAGTTCTCTGTCACAAACAGAAGCAAACCATTGAGGCAGAGCATTTTCTTGTGCATGGAATCTGTTATACTCCTGAGGTTCTCGATTTAGTCTTTTAATACTTCATTCTGTTTAGCTATATATTTTTGAGTGACCAACTTATTTTTAAGGAATTTTTTAAATGCTGTGATCTTAATAAATTTACAGTATGCAAGGGTCACATCAGTGAAGTAGGTACTGGTTAGATTTTCTCCAGAGCTCAATTAAAACCAAATCAAATAAAACAATAGCACCCATGAATATATACTTTTTAAACTTAAATAACTTCAACATAGAAACAATTATACCTATTTAACAGAATGCCTGGTGTCATGAAGTAGAATAAATCCAAGCTACATTATTTTAAAGTCAATTATCTTTTAAAGAAATCTGAATAAGAAAAAAATCCGTATGTCTTGTTACGCGTTGAATTGTATTCCTCCAAATGATATGTTGAAGTCTTAACTACAAGAGAAATGAGATCGCTACAGATGTCATGTTAAGAAGTTACCATCCTAAAGTAGTGTGGATATCCAATCAAATGTGAGCCCCACATTGGAGCTTGGCCATGGGGGCTTAGGCCAGGAGGGTTCTTTGCTTCCCCAAGAAAGAATTCAAGGGTTAACCAGCGGTGGAAGAAAACAGCTTTATTGAAGCGGCCGTGTTCCAGCTCTGGTAGTGTTACAGCTCCACGACTGTTTCTGCAGAGCATGTCTACTCCTCTTGGCAGAGAGTAGCAGCTCAGAGCAGTTCTGCAGTCATATTTACACCTACTTTCAATCGCCTGCAGATTAAGGAGAAGTTTACGCAGAAATTTCAAAAAAAAAAAAAAAAAATGGTAGTAACTTTGGAGTTGTTGGATCATTGCCACGGAAAAGGGTGGTAACTCCCAGGTCTTGCCATGGCGATGGTAAACTGACATGGCACATTGGTGGGCATGTTTTATGAAGAGCTTCTTCCACCTCATCCCTGTTTTAACTAGGCCTCAATTTGCTCCAGTGTCCAAGCCGCACCTCCGGAGTTGTATCCCGCCTCCCACCTCAATTGTAGTAATGCATCTGCAAGCTGAGGAAGACCAGAATTGCCAGCAAACACCAGAAGCTACAAAGAAGCAAGGCATCATTCTTCCCTAAATGTTTCATAGAAAATATAGCCCTGTCAACACCTCAGTTTTGAACTTTTAGCCCCTAGAACTGTGAGACAATAAATTTCTGGGGTTTAAGACACCCAGTTTGAAGTGATTCATTACAGCAGTCCTACAAAACTAATACAAGCATTTACTCATGTAATTGCCGTTTTCCGTAGTATCATTCTCTTGTATAGATTTGTATTTCAATTTTGCTATTTTCCTTCTTCTTGAAGGATTTTCTTTAATGGGTCTCAGGGTGGAACTCTGCCAGTAAGGAACTGTTTCAGCTTTCGTATTTCAGAAAAAGTCTTCACTTTGCCTTCGCTTTGTGAGATATTTTTGCTGGAGATAAAATTCTAGGTTGGTAAGTTTTTAAATTTTTAAAATTTATTTTAGTATTCTAAGATGTTCAACTCTTCTCACTGGCTTTGTTCCTGACCAACCCCCCCAAAAAAAACTGACATATTTTTACATTTGTTCTTTTGTATATAATGTGTCATTTTTCTGTCTGCTTTTAAGATTAATATTTATCTTTATTATTGCTTTTAGGGAATTTGATTATATGTTTCAGTATCATTTTCTTCATGTTTCTTGTGCTGGGACTTTGCTGAGGTTCTTCTGTTTGTGGATTTATTATTTTTACCAAATTCAGAAAGGCAACAGTCACTACTTGTTTAAATATATTTTCTGTACACACACCCTCAACTTTGAGAACTTCAGTTACATATATGTCATTATGTTGATCTGTTAGCTAATTATTCTGCTTTGTCTTTATTTGACAAGTAATTGTACATATTCATAGGGGTACATAGTGATGTTTCCACACATATAAGGTATAGTGATCAGATCAAGGTGATTAGCATACCCATCCATCATTTCAAATATTTGTTTCTTTTTATTGGAAACATTCAATATCCTCCTTCCAGCAATTTGCAACTATATAACTATTAACTAGAGTTATCTTACAGTGGTATAGAATAGTAGGACTTACTCTTCCTATCTAGCTGTAATAATTCTGTTTCATTTTAGATAGTTTCCTTTATAATACATTAGTTTCCATTATAATACAGTGAGGATTGCTAAATCTAATACAGTGAAGATTCCTAAATCTAATACGGTGAAGATTGCTAAATCTAATACAGTGAAGATTGCTAAATCTAATACAGTGAAGATTTAGCAATCTAAATTGTGCAGACTGCTAAATTTTCACTGTATTATAATGGAAACTAATGTATTATAATGAAGATTGCTAAATCTTCACTGTATTTTTGTCTCACCTTTTCTCATTGAGTCATTTTTAATTGTTTTCTTCCTCTTTAGGATTTATATCTTCCTGCTATTCTGCATGCCTGGGTCATTTTTTATTGAATGCCAGATAACGTGAACATCAACTTGTAGGTGGTAGATGTTTGTGTTTCTATAAATGTTCTTGAGTTTTGTCTGGGGTTGCAGTTAAACGGAAAATGTTTGATGACTTTGGGTTATGTTTTTAAGATTTTGTTGGATGTGATTGAGCAGTACTCAGCCTAGTGTTAATTATTCTTCCCTACTGAGCCAAGAAACTTAATTTTACCCAAATATTCGTCTTCCTGTCAGTCTCCTGAAAAAGGGCATGCCTATTGACCCTATGTGAAAGCCAGGCACTGTTAATCCTAATCATTTCTGACGGCTCTTTCCCAAGGCTGGGGTAGTGCACTCTCTGTCACTCAGCTGAATTCCCTAAGGAGACGTCTAAAGATCTCTGGAGTTGTCTGTGTACTTCTCTCTTCTCTGGTATTTTGTCCTGTCGATGCTAGCAACCTTCATCTCCCAGGACTCTTAACTCCATCTCCTCAACTCAGGCTTTGCCTGGGATTTCCCTGCTTGGTCTGTGGCCTGGAAACTGTCAATACTGGGAAAATCATTATTTCCTCCTTTGTTTTTATATCTCAGAGATCACTGTTATCCATTGCCTATGTTCAGTGTCTTTGAAGCTATTGCTTTATATATTTTTCTTTGATAATTGTTTTATTGCTTCAAGTGTTTGATATGTAGAGTAACGGCCACCCAAAGACTTCAACATCCTACTTCCCAGAAGCTGTGGACAATTGACCCTTTAACAACATAGGTTTGAACTGTGAGTCCACTTATACATGGATTTTCTTCCACCTCTGCCACTCCTGAGACAGCAAGACCAACACCTCCTCTTCCTCAGCTACTCAGTATGAAGACAATGAGGATGAAGACCTTTATTATGATCCACTTAATGAATATTAAATATTCCCTTTTTATGATTTTCTTAGTGACATCTTTTCTCTTGCTTACTTTAAGAATACAACATGCAATACATAGAACAGGCAAAAAGTGTGTTAGTTGGCTGTTGATATTACTGGTACAGCTTCCAGGCAACAATGGGCTATTAGTAACTAAGTTTTTGGAGAGTCAAAGTCATATGTGAATTTTTGGCTGCACAGAGGTCTGTGACCCTAATCTCTGCATTGTTCAACGGTCAGCTGTAATACCTTTTCCTCACTCATTGCAATACTCATGGCTGACACCCCAATAACAAAAGACAAATTAACAAATGAAAATCACTAAAATATATTTAACTAAAATTTTATGTGACACTGGAGCCTTCAGAAATGAAGTCCTAAATATCCAGAGAAAACTATTTCTGCAGGTGGTCATGCAGAAGTGTGATGGGAAGACTAAAGGGTGTAGAGTATTCTAACGGTACTAATTTAGCAAGGCCTGTTTATCCAGATTCTTCATGGCTTCCAGGTATAGGGCTGGATCTCGCTGGAATGCAGGTCTTACAAGCTACTTTCAAACAAGGTAGATCAGAAAATTCTTCTACGACCATGCTTTAATGGAGGTAAAAGTTCAGAGAAACAGAAAGAGAAGTTCAGACGTGACCATCTTGCTTCTGTTGTCCTCTCAATTTCAGCTGAAAATACTTAGTATGCCAAGGTATCATATATTGGGGTAATGTGTTCTGAGCCCCGACAAAAGTGCAGGGAAGGGTAATTGCAGGAGCTAAGTTGTTAAGCATGGCTCCAATGCACAAAAGGAGGGCTAAGATTTAATAAATTTTAATGATTCTTTTTGTTTTACTTTGTGCACGGAAAACACTTAAATTAGAATGAAATTTAAAGTTCAAAATATAAAAATAGATCTTCAAGTAAGAAAAACTTGATCTGGTTAAAAAAGGAAGAGTAATTGAAAATAAAGAGATGAAACTAGAGAATGAGATGGCTTATTGAAATAATACCGTTAGTAGATATGTGTATTTGGATTTCATAAGTTTACTAATAAGGATCTAGTGTCAATTATCGCTACTTTAAAAGCATTGCTTTTCAATAATATCCTAGGTTGTGTTTTTCCAATTAAAAATTGTGCAGACTCAGGTTTATGAAAACACCTGAGGCAAAGCTTTTGTAAACACAATCAATTTAAGACTAGGTTTTGATGCCTTTCCTCACTGGTCTAAATTTATCTTTTAAAATACAGAAAAATCAACATTACAGGCTAACAATTTTAGCTCTATGGGATATATGTGTGGTAAATTAAGATAGTCTACTCGTGCATTTAGATTATTAACCTATCAATATGTGATTAATTAAGAAAGCTTCATCCTCAATTAACTTTCAGATGCAACCTAATGTAAAGGCAGAAACACTGCCTACGTAATTAGAAATCCAGTTGTGCTTGTGGCCCCATGTTATTCAATAAGCTTCTAAAAAGAAATTTGGACACACACATAGAAACTATAGATGGATTTAGTCACGGTCATACAAAACAACAGTTATTTTAGACTTTTAACAGATTAGTGATCTATACATCTTAGTGTTTCTTTTACATTTATTTATTTT
Organism: Hylobates moloch; assembly: GCF_009828535.3. Classification (NCBI taxonomy): domain Eukaryota; kingdom Metazoa; phylum Chordata; class Mammalia; order Primates; family Hylobatidae; genus Hylobates; species Hylobates moloch. Next base: position 116,002,471 of record NW_026652283.1, read on the forward strand.
CATTTATTTGAGGTGGAGTCTCACTCTGTTGCCTAGGCTGGAGTGCAGCAGCACAATCTTGGCTCACTGCAACCTCCACCTCTCGGATTCAAGTGATTCTCCTGCCTCAGCCTCCTGAGTAGCTGGGATTACAGGCGGCCACCACCACACCTGGCTAATTTCTGTATTTTTAGTAGAGACGGGTTTTGCCATGTTGGCCAGGCTGGTCTCAAACTCCCGACCTTGTGACCTGCCTATCTCAACCTCTCAAAGTGCTGGGATTAAAGGCATGAGCCATCTTTTACATTTAAAAAGCCTATTTTAATTTCTTCCTTTAAAGTCTATTTATATAGTGTTTTATAAAATAATTATTAAAGGTTTAGAGGGGGCAGATTAATAGCTAAATATGTGACCTGGTTTTTAATCTGTTCCATAACATATTAAAACATGTATTTCTATGATAAACTATGGTGCTTCTAAAGAAAACATTATATGCTACAGAAGTGAACTAATAGTACTTTTCTCAAGGGTATCCAACATGATTATTCGGAAGAAGGAATTATTTTTCCCATCTGTAATGCACATATCACTTTAGGCACTACAAGGGACCCTGAATTCATGTAAGCACCAAATATTCTCAATAAACGGATCCACTGCATCTTGCACACCTTTACATACTACTGTTATGTTTCTATTTATAACAATACAAAATTAAAATGACATTTTAAAACAATACTAAATGCAGAGTAGGTTTTGATTAATAACATTTTTAGAGTCCAATTGCCATGAAGTGGAGGATCATTTTTAGACATTTGATAAAGGAGATTGCAACCACCGTGAAACATATGATCTCAAGTAAGGGTGCATGATTGTAATTCTGAGCCCTGACATTGTCTTCTCCTGTAGTTATTGACCATTTTAGTAAACTGTTTGCCCTCTTCCATGACCAAATGGGCACAAGTTCCAAGTGTGTCTCGACTCCATATCCTTCGTTCCATTTTTTATTGGCTCTGACCTAACAGAGACCCTCTGTGTATGGATTATACAGATTCTCACTTATGGATTCTACTTACTTTGGTTTCCTCGGATGTAACAGACTCATATAATCAGTTTGGACTTACAGTTCCAAGCATTCCTAGATGAATATAACATAGTATTTGTCTATAGTCAGTAAAAATTTCAAATGCAAAGATATTTAATATTTGGTATGATTATCTTTTGTCTTATTAGTTGGGAACAATCACATTTATGCTGAGTTTATAGGATTTGTTCAGTAAGCTTTACTCTCTACAAATACCTGATTATTCTTTTAAATGGCATCTCTTAGTGGCTGAGTGGTTTTCTATATTATTTGCAGCCAAACTGACTCATTTATTGAATATGCATTTATCTTTTAAATAGCTTATATATTTCAGGAATGATCTGGGTACTAGGAATACAAAATTAATAAGATAGTTTCTAGTCTCACAGACAAACACAATTTTATTCTAGTGTAAGATTACATTAAATAGTTTTTTTTCAAATACTTAGAGCATAGGACACTTTAATCCAAAACATAAAGAAGAGATATATATATAAGAATGACTTATTGTTAGTCTTGGAGCAGAGAAGCTGGGAGAGAACATTCCAGGTCATAAAAAGCTATGCCAAGGCATGGAGGCAGAAGAGCAAATTACAAATCTTTTGGGATCACTGGAATGGTGCAAGGATGACAGTAAAGCTGGAAAAACTGGCAAGGGCCAGAACATAGGAATCCTTGGAGACCACTATGAAAATTGGATGTCTGATAGCTTTTGGGGGAAACCATTAAGTTTAAGTTGGCGACTAACAGTTAAATTTTCTTCCTTCTGTTTTGCTTTTTCAAGATTATTCTGCTTGTATTTTGAAATGAAGGTTTGAAGCCTGTGAGGAGGTTACTACGGTAAACACATGAACAATAAGAGAGAGTTACAATAAGACAGAGGTGGAGGGGAGGTTGCTCACAAAACTAGGCATTCAACTGGAGGTAGGAGAATTTACTGATGTGGGAAAAATAAACTGGGGAATACATTTTAGAGCCTTTGATAAGTCAAGAAAATCTGGGGTTCAGAGGTAGATGTAAATTTGAAATGTCTAAGATATACAATAGAAAGGCACAATTGGAAATCGAATGGACAGCTCTATGACTCAGAATAGGGAAGATTCATCAACTCAACCCAGATGTGTCTTGGTCCACACCTAACCTAGGGTCACTGAGTGGAGAAATAAATGGACTAAGGATTTCTGTTCTGGCCAAGTCTCCAATTTCAAGGGGTAGGCATTCCACTGACATCTCAACGTTTCCATTTCTTGTTCAGCACAAATTTCTGCCTTAAATCATTAGGCAAACTAAACTCTAGGGCTGGTTCTTCCATTGCAGCATGACTCTTTCAGTTTTGGCAGCCACAGGAGTGATTTTTTTCCTGACCACAACTGACAAAGGACAAAAATTTTGACCATGTTTTGAACACACCCCGATTTTCAAAGGAAGAAGCCTGTTCATGTTGGAGGACTTGTTTGACAGGATACAAAATCAATCACAGTGAGGGCACTGGATTTGTAAAGTCTGAAATGTCTGATACCCTTGATGACAGATTGAGCTAGAATCCCTTCAGTGGTGCTTTAGGAACGTGATAACCATTTGATGTAGCCAGAGCATGATTTAATGCATTGCTAACGTATTTAGCCCTAGTGAAACTGATCCTACTTCTTAGACATAACTTTTCTATCCCCCAGTAACCCATTACTAGGAAAACCTTGCCAAGATGGGATATTTTTCTCTGAAGAGATTTGATACGGTAACAAGACAGTTTGATGAGTACTGAGTTGGTCATTTTAGCACATTTATCCATATCACATATCTTTGGCTCACACATTTCTCTAAATACCTAAACTATCTGATCATAATAATTTCCCTTGCATATTTTAGATGCTGACTCCGTGAAACCCAGCTTCCCCTGTTGAGTCAAATCTTTTCACAATCTGGCCCCACTCAGAAGCAGAATTACTATGAAGTTTTTGTAGGTTAATACTCATAGCACCTCACTTGCATAGGTTTCCTCAAAGACCCTGCAAATGGTCCCGGCACTGTGCTCACACATCATATAAAAAAATTGACAAAAATAATGATTTTTTTTTCTTTTTCAACATAGTTATGATCGCTGTGCTTTCTACCCCTACTTCCTCTTTTTCACACTTAACTCTCACATCAGGTGGTATTGAAATGACTGCAGGGGTTTTGGGGATTCCAGTTCAAGGAAAGGTGAACGGACAGGATATTCAGTTTGTGCTTAGTGGGGGTACGCTTTTGCAGTTGACAGTCAGTATCATAGGTAGGTAAGTTATTGCCAGCCACTGAGCGTAAGAATGGCTCACAGGAATGCTTCTACCGCCCATCGTGCTGACTCTCCTGATGTCACGAACGGAGTGCAGGACCAGATGACATGTAGATGTCCTATATTACTGCCAACCAAAATATAAACGTGGGGAAGAAACAAGGTTTGAAAACCAAGAAACACTTTGTTAAGAATTTTTAGTCCCCAGAAATGTAAAACTCTAAGCAAAATATTTTTTATGGGCCCCTAGTCTAAACGATCAACAACAACAAAAACACAAAAAATATGCTAGAGAAAAGGCAGAATTATCTTTCTACTCTTCCTGTACAAATGATCCTTCAAGATTATAATGTTACGAGCAGTTATAGAGGATGCAGAGAAAACATGCAGGGAAAAAAAAGTGTCACAGAAGTGTGTCTGATATCAACTAACAAAAGTATTGTATCATTTTTCTGGATTTTCATTAGATTTTCAGATTTGGAAGGTGTTATGATTATCTTGTGCTGAAAGTTCATGTTACCCCAATATTTATATGTTGAAATCCTAACCTCCAAGGAGATGATGTTAGGAGGTGGGTCATTTAGGAAGTGACTAGGTCTTGAGGGTGGAGCCCTCATGAATGAGATTAGTGCCCTCATAAGAGAGGTCCCAGGGAGCTGTCTTGACCATTTCACCACATGAGGACACAGCTAGAAGGCACTATCTGTGACAAAGTGGGCTCTCACAAAACATCAAATCTGCTGAGGCCTTCATCTTGGTTTCCAGCATCTAGAATTATGAGAAATATGTTTCTGTTCTTTTAAAACTACTTAGTTTATGACAGAAAAGACTAAGACACTTTTTTTAAAAAAAGGAAAAGCTTTTCTTTCATAAGTGAGGTAACATGCAATCGCACAATCAAGTCAGACTTCTACAATTTTGATACCTTACTTCACTAATAATTTCAATATGTAAGAAGTTATGAGACAGAGATGAAGCAACGGGATTACCAGGACCTTCCATTAAGTTGCCTAGGGACTTTCTCCTTGCATTTGGGTCCAAATTCACACAGGACACTTTTAAGCAAAGTGTGCAATCCCATCACCTGCAGAGGGAGCCACTTCAGTTCTGACATATCCCACTATATACACAGAGTTAATGTGTATGTGACATTAATGTGTATTATACACAGAGTTAATATGTATACGTGACATTAATGTGTGTATATGACATTTTTAAGGAAATCCATAGACTTCAGGTATATTTACGACCAGGGTCGCATAAAGCCAACCTCCTTGTATATGTGACCAACGCCTCCTGAACTTTCCGCCTTACCACACTTTTGAATATGCTTCCACTTAATTGAATTTTGCTGGCTTCTCCATCCCTATTCAAATTGCTCTGACATCACCCAAGACATGGTGGATATTTCTCACCTCAGACCTCTCTCGTGAGGGTAATTTTCACCACTGCCTAGTAACAAGCTAACAATTGCTTTCTAACAGCCTATAATGAACAGATGCTTCAGACACCTTAGAAACTCAAAACCTAAGATGTCTTGGCCTTATTTGAGTTCTGCCAAAGGCTTTGATCTACATTATGTTCACCCGTGGATTATAAGGACAAAGTGGGGCTGCCTGCACCACCATCCTCTGTAAACCTCTGCATCTTTATTTCTGCTCATGACCCTCTATCTATTTAATTTTTTTCTACTTCCTTTGACTTGAGGGGCCATCAGGATTCCCAGAAAAGGAAGATAATTGTTATCAACATTTGAATAGCCCTGCTAGTGTCCAGGTGACTTTTCTCGGCAGAGTCTGTGAAAATGTGTCAGTTAGGGAGATGGCCTTGGTTGTCTTAGTCCTCACAATTTCCAGGAATTTCACAGACATTTCAACTTTAACTGGAAATGTCAGCCAGCTTCCATTTGTCTTCCAGAGCGTCTTCCTCTAAGTGATAATCATGCCCTCGTGGCAGTGCTGTGCTCTCATTTGCTCTAATGGTTTTCAACTTCAAGTACTACCTTATTAGATTGCAGCCATATGCCTGAGAATTTGAATTTCTCATTGTTGAAACAGTGCATATAGGCCAATGTGCATTCCACAAGATTGCAATTGTATCTGGCTGGACTTCAAATCTGATACGGAAAAAAAATGTGTCTGCCAAAAGGTAACATCATACCAGTCTTTGTTGGCCTATTGCACTTCCTGTATAGTCTCCACCGTACCCAGTATGGCAGAAGCAATCAGAGGAATCACCTTGTCTAACCCACCATAGTCTAGTATTCACCTCTGAACACTGCCATCTCTAAGTACTGGCCACACTGGACAAGTAAAGGGGAAATAAATGAATCAAAATTCCCATCTCAACCATTTCTTAATGAGAGCAACAATTTCTTGTTTCCCTCCCAGAATTATCTATGGTTTCACGTTTATTACTAAGGAAGTCTTGGTTCTAAAGATTGTTTATCACAGCCATTTAAAACTACATGAGGAAAATTTAGCAGATATCCTCCTTGTAAAGGGTAACATTCCCTATTTGCACAAAGTACCCCTCCCAAGCTCGCATTCATAAAAAGGCAGGGGGACCATGCTTATACAATCACACTTTCCAATTCATAACTCTACCCTTACCATGGTTGCCCGAGCAGCACTGGGAACCCTCTCAGGTTCACTTCCATGCTGTTCAGAGAAAAATTACCCTCCTTACTACTTTACACTGGGCTGACATTCCTAAGCTATATTACTAAGAAAAATGACTTTCCTATCTACTTTACACTGGGCTAAAGTTCCATAGCTAACAATCCTAAGAAAGTTTTGTTTACACCCTATATCCCATATCTTAACCTTATCATTGCACCAAGTCTAAGATCTCTTGCAGAGATGAAGCACGGGGATCTTGGCCTCTCAGTTAATCTTTCCTTTTTTCATGGCTTAGCCTTTAATTAAGGGAGTAAATTTCTTCAGAGAGTATAGATCAAGCAAAAGTACCATTGCCCTTTAAGAGTTAAGAGAGAGACTGGGGAACCTCCCATGCCTTTATTCACTGCAGCTTATTAGACGTCAGACCATCTAGAGGCCTTTGCTCCTAAGTACTTGCAGCCACTTGGGGATTAGTCATCAGCACAAATAATAACTTCCATTCAGCAATATACATCATCATCAGCATATTCCCCTGATTGCTATTTCTGCAGTAACATGTCAATAATTGTTTCCCAGGCTTTTCGGACATTTTGCTTTTCAGTGTCCTAATGCTTGAACAGAAAGCATCCTTTTGAGATTCCATCGTTACCTGCACCTGGTCTCTAGCTGTGTTTATAATTTTGTGAGTAACCAGTGGCATCATTGAGTAATTTGCTAGTGAAAGTAACATATTTCCTGGTTGTCAAAGAGGCATGATAAACTATTCAGAACTAGAAAATGTGGTCTGAGCTTATTTTTTCCACCTGTCACCTCCTCCTCTCAGAAGTCTCGCTTTTATAAGGGCTTTTAACAATGGCCAGGGAATATAATTTTTATTTAATTTGCCATTTTTCCTGTGACTCCTTGTCTATCCACTTAGCCATTTTCCCCAGATATATCGATTTCCTACCAATTCCACTGATCAGACTCATTCCAGTAACTTTGCCTTGGATTTTCACCTTTCCATACAAAGGCTGACAGGCAGTGAACACGGCATCAAGCCTGCATAGTTGCCCCCATTTCTTCTTTTCCTTACAAAAATAATAAGACATATCTGAGCTATTGTGACTTCTGGATCTAAAATACAACCCTACTCAATGCACCAATCAGAGAGAACATGAAAGATCATGTTGTCAAATCAAACACACAAATCACAGATCTTACTCAGTATCAAATACAAAAGCCCAGGAAATTTTACCCCAAAATTAGTCCCCTGGTATGCTGGTTATTTTAAATTAAAGACTCTTGAAATTCAGCAAAGGCTATGAGAGGCTCCACTTTGATACTGTTAACCACCGTAAGACTAGACCTGCCAAAGAGAACACAATTGCCTTCCATCCGCTCTCTGAAATCCCATTCATTATCAAGTTAACTTCTGTCTCTGAGGTCCAATTATTCTCCCTAATAATCATTTACTTACCCTCAAAAGAATTACCTACATTCCTCATTCCCCCACCCCATGAGGAAGAGCATATAAGCATCTGTCCTTCACTGAGTTATTTGGTAATCACTTTCCTGTATTCCCCCATGCTTATACACACTAATACAACTGTACACCTTTTTTCCTATTAATCTGTTAATTGCCAATTCATTTCAACAGACTTAGACTTGATCCTTCAGAGAGAAGCTTTGAATTTCCCTATATGAGCTTTACTAATAATTTAAGGAATCCAGGTAATCACAAGTCTCAGAAAAGCAGGGAAAGTATCAGGGCTTCCAACGTAGTTTTCCAGATGTGTTCTGGTACTGTATCAACAGATGTGCTCTCCCAGTGACATATGCAGTCACATTCCTTACAGTGCACAGAAGCAGGCACTCTGGTCATCACTTTTTTATATTCAGATTGTTACACAGATCACAGGAAATTTTCCCTGGAGTCATGCCCCATAAAAGTATAACTGGTCAGGTGCGGTGGTGATTCATAGCTGTAATCCCAGCACTTTGGGAGGCCGAGGCAGGCGGATCACGAGGTCATGAGATCGAGACCATCCTGGTTAACAAGGTGAAACCACGTCCCTACGAAAGATACAAAAATTATCTGGGCGTGGTGGCGGTCCCCTGTAGTCCCAGCTACTCTGGAGGCTGAGGCAGGAGAATGGCGTGAACCCAGGAGGTGGAGCTTGCATGTTTTTTGACCTCAGGAAATCCTAGAGAATGAGGTTTATGCTTGGGAAAAACAATCAGAAGACAGTTACTCTCCTGCTAGCAAATACCATTGGTTTGTTTGCCAAGAGAGCTGTCATTAATGAGTTTATAATAAAAATTGATGATACCTTGGCCGGGCGCGGTGGCTCACGCTTGTAATCCCAGCACTTTGGGAGGTCGAGGCGGGCGGATCACGAGGTCAGGAGATCGAGACCACGGTGAAACCCCGTCTCTACTAAAAATACAAAAAAATTAGCCGGGCGTAGTGGCGGGCGCAGGGGCTGAGACAGGAGAATGGGTGAACCGGAGGAGTCGGAGGGAGCCGACCCACGGTACCACCGGGTAACCGAGACCCGTAAATTGATGATACCATTTGCTTTCTCTCCTGGGATCATACTGCTGTACTGGAAAAGGGATTCAATGGATTACATACATCCTGTTTACCATTTCCTTACCTGCCTCAATTTGTATTTCTAATCATGGGTTCTTTTTCCAAAGAGTCACCCGTAAATTATATCTTTCAAATTTTCCCAAAATGGGATCAATCTCTAGCTCTGCTGTACGCAGGCAATGAGAGAAGAGTAACGATACACTTCCAGCCTTCTCTCTTTAATATTTATCTTTTCTGCTGCACATTATCTGATCCCATCCATGTCCCATTTATCCTATGTACACTTCAACCTGTTCTCCTACATGTCTGTTTAACTCTGCCAGAAATCAACTGTTTTCCCTTTGGGAAAAATCTTTTATTGATTTCAAATTTTGGTGTTCTTCCAATTACCTGTACAAAATTCTCTCTAATTTTGCTACTTCTTATAATTCTATCCTTTCTTTGAAATGTCATTACTTATGTAAACATCTTCAAATTACGACTAATAATAGCTATGTCAATTGAGTGCCTACTATTTGCCGTGAACTTTTCTAGGCAACTTACATGATTAATAACTATATCAATGCTACAAAATAGTCATCATTATGCGTACTATAGTCTTTTGCTCAACATCACATAATTAGCACAGAGTCAAAATTCATTATCTCATTTTGTGTCTGACTGCCTTCAAAACGCACCACATGATGTATTGACTCTATTCTGCTTCATAGTTTTCTCAAACTATTTACATGTTTTACCTTTCCTACTAAATGATAGGCACTTCCATGGGAAGTGCCAGGCACTGTTAATTTTATTATCTCTCTTCACACTAAATATCATCCATCCATATTGTAGCAATTTTCTAATATTCATAGAATATACAAATGAATGAATGAACTACATAATAAAAGTAAAGGCCAAATTTTCTGCTTATATTGTAATCCCTGGGGTAGGAATACAATATAAATCTATCTATAAATTATTGCTGATTATATGTTCAGGTTGTTACATTTGCTGGACTAAATGATAGACTAGTTCAATGAAGACCCAGAGATGCAGGGTCTTAAAGAATACAGAAATTTAAGTTGAGATTGGAGGATCTCTTGAGCTCAGGGTTTAGAGACCTGACAGGCAACATAGTAAGACTCCTTCGCTATGAATTTTTTTTTTTTTTTCAATTAGGCAGACTTGGTGCTCTGCACCTTTAGTCTCAACTACTCTGGAGGCTGAGGCAGAATTGCTTGAGTCCAGAAGGTCAGGGTTGCAGTGAGCCATGACCACACCACTACACTCCAGCCTGGGTAATAGAGCAAGGCCCTGTCTTAAAAAACAAACAAACAAAAAAAGTTATATATTTCTCATATAAAGCACTGAGCTAGTAGGATGCCTTGGATCAATTAAGTCACTGATGCACCAAAGTCGTGGGTCGCCATCCTCAACATGAAGCTTTCAGGGTTACTATGGACATTGCCATTTCCAGCCAGCATTGAGGAGAAAGCAGAAACCGAGGGGAATAGATATCCTTGCAAACAAGTCATATGGAAGTTGCATACATAAAATCCTTTTTCATTATGTTGGCCTAAACAGTCATAGGGTTCTAAGAGTCGACTGGAAAATGTAGCCCCTGGCTCTCTAGCTGGCAATGTGCCAGGCCAAATCTCAATTACAAACGGTACCTGACTTAACGATGATTTGTTGCAGTATTTTTTTTAACCTTACAGTGGTGCAAAAGTGATACACACTCAGTCTAAACTGTATTTCAAGTACCCAGCCATTCTGTTTTACACTTCCACTATAATACTGAATAAATTACATGAGATAATCAACACTATTATAAAACAGGCTTTGTATTATATGACTTTACCCAACTGTATGCTTAGGTAAATGTGCTGAGCACACGTAAGGTAGGCTGGGCTTAACTATGATGTTTCATAGTGAGGTGTATTAAATGCATTTTAGATGTATGACATTTTCAACTTATGATTGGTTTATCAGAACATAACCCCATTTTAAGTTAGGGTGCAAGTGTATTATATGTAGGCTAGGACAGGCCAATGTGATAACAGCCAATTCCCAAGTCTTAGTGGCTTAAAAGAATATTTTATTGTTTATCCATTCTCCATGTCCATCATGGGTCAGTGGGGAGCTATGCTCAATATTTTCTCATTGCTCTTATTCTGAGATGCTGGTTACTACCTGGATCTACGCTTGATGCTGACACAGGAGGAAAAAACAAGTAACTCCTAAGAGTCTGACATTGACATTTATATGGTCTAGCCCAGTTGTGACACATGTCACTTCCATTAAAAGTACCTGGTCAAAAAAAAATTATTGGGCAGAACTAGTCACGAGAAAGGTCTCAACCAACCACAGCTGGCTATGAATTACAAGCCTACTTTGTACCTAGATATTACACAGATGTCAATTTACAGTGAGCAGCAACAACATTTATCACGTCCTAGAAAAGGTGAAGGATGAATCTGGTTTATAACAAACAATACTCAATATTAGCCTACCAGCCTGAAGATATTTCATTCGGGAACAAATTTTTCCTACACTAACCTATATGGTTTCGATGCAATTGACTGCAAGCTCCAATCCAATAATGGGCATTTACTGACCTAAATCAATCAGCCTAATCTTACACACCTGATCATAGTTGATTCAGAAATAGGCATGTAGCACAAACTAGTGAGCGTAAGATTAACAGTGTTACTGTTAAACCTGCGGGAGAGACATACTCTAAGCACAGACAAGAAATACATAACCTCTGCAAATGTTAGTACCCACCGTTTTAAGAGGGATCACTCACATATAAAAAAGTATCATTTTTTGACACTGGTGAGCTACTCGATTAAATCAATCATGTAGCTTTATTATTTAATACAGTTCATGCTGCGTATTCTGTTACTGACAAAATAAAGACTTAAGTGATCAACTTTGGCCCGTAAAGCTTAAGAAAACTTGCATTAGTATAATTACGGAAAAGCAATGGCTTATGAGTTGAAATGTAGAAATGCTACTTACAAAAAGTGATACCAGAATTTCTCCTAGAAACCACATTGAAAATAGCTTGATGAAATGAGCCAATTTTGTATTTTAAAACTGTGGCTCTGCTGGGTTTTGCCATGTTTTGCTATGGGACAACTAAATGACCCTGAAAATTACATAGAAAAGCTTTCAGAATTCTTGAGATCATCTGAGATATACACAATAAAAGAAGTGTAACATGGTTAAAAAAAAAAAAAAAGTGGGTGGCAAAATTGCAAAATCCTGCAAGCTATGCAATTAACCCCTTACTTCAAGTACTCCCCTCACCAAAAATAAGAATTTTAAAAAATCCAGTAAAGTCTATCACCCTGACGAATATTTGACAACAGATTTATTTTTGTAAATGAGTGTCAGGTTGCGGTTTTGTAGAAACAAAGCTCCACCTGTAGAAGCCAGAGCTCAGGAGGCAGAGAAGCCAGGAGAACATAATTGCACTTCAACCCTAAATAAACATCAGCAAAAACTGGGGGGAGGATTTTGGACTTGAAAGTATGAGGAAATTTGGAAAGGGAGAAGGTTGGAAATTCCAAGAAATGAAGCTTAAATCTCAAGAAAACATTTTGATAACTTTAAAAGTTCAAGGTAGGTGAATAGACTGATTTTTCTTTCTCCACAGTGCGTTGACCCAGAATCAAGGTAAGCGCGAAAAAGTTTTTGCTTCTCCCACTGACGGGCACGAAAATTGGCAGTGATTGTTAGTAAAGCTAAACATATTCCACACCAATGAATATGCACAACAATGAAAAGAACTGGTCTACAAGGCATGCTTTAAATAGCCAGGTAAGGAGTGAAGTCTTAAATCCTACTCCCAATCTGCCACTAATCAGGAATGGGAACCTTACTGGGACGTTTACTAATATAACTCCCAGCAAGTATCATGTGGACTAACATTAGTATAAAATTCCCTTTGACTCTATAAATCTATAAAAAGCAATAGTAATTTGAATATATAAGCAATTCATTTAACACTTATGCCTAATATCTGTACTAGTTACTCTGCTAGCCAGTGACAATACTATTACACTACTTGTATATGACATTTAAACTTTCAAATTCTTTCCCCATATACCTGGTATTTTCATTGTAAAAATACTGTGCAAGAGGATTGGCAGTTAATATCATGCCTATTTCACTGATGAGGAAACTGAGGTAGAGGTAGAGTGAGGGCAAGGAATTTGCCCAATGTTGGACAACAAATAAATTATTCAACAATAACTAGAATCCATATTTTTTACCTTTTAACTTAAGGATTTTGAACCAAAAAAGAATGTAAAATACATTTTACATATATATATCTCCAATACTGTACTTTATTATATTTTATTCACTATACTTTATATTTACTATACTTTGTTATATATATATTAATACTATATTAATGTACTACCATATATTACCAATAAATAGTATTAAATATATATTTTATGTACGTACTATATATAATATATAGTATTGGATATATATTATTTTACATATATATCCAATACTATATATGCATAGAGAGCATTATATATAATATATATGCAATAAATAGTATATGATGTTCTTTCTTGTATTATATCTGATACTATTTATTACCCCAGGATAAATAATGAACAGTAGAAAGAATAAATGCCCTGAGGTGCTGTAGACCAAAATGGAGTCAACATGGAAAAGCAACAGATGCTTAATAGAAAAGTAATTTTGTTCAGACAGACAAGTTTGCAGCACATATATGCTGACATTTTTATGAAGGACTAATATCTCATATCTAACTGAAGTAAACCACAGTCATAAATTATAGTACCTGAACTTCATTGAGTTTTCAAAAATACATCACCCAGCAAAGATTAATCTCCAAGATCAACAAGCACTATCTGCAACATAGGAGAGTGAGTCCACTGACAAATGGCTCGGAGAAAGGAAGCATTTGAAGGTGAAGGTCAGTGACAAGTGAGGCTCCATGGGGATTAAAATATGAAGACCATTTTCATTCACTATTTTTTGTATTTTCAAATCTGGAATGGAAGCAACCAGTAAAAATGATGAAGGTTGCAAATGTGAGAAAACAAAACACATCACATACCGGGAGGATGGGGACAAATTTAGGGAACAAAACTCAATTCAAAATAACTTTGACAGAATTTGAGTCCAGGGAAATAATTTACTGATTCATGTACCTCAGCATGTGTAAATAAATATGAAATAACAAGACTAGAGTTACAAATAGCATAACAAGCAAGACACAGCCATGATGAGTAGAATCTGCATACTCTGGGGACTTTGAAGTATCCAGGGGTAGAGCATTATGCAAAACAATTTGGGCACCAGATCGCTCCCTGACAGTAGTAGCACTGATGCATCAATCTTTAAGCTTTGGGATGCATAATAAAAAAAAAAAGGTGATGATTTTGTAACTTGTTGCATATTCCACAAGTTCCATCTTCAATTTTTGCCAGATTTTATTTTCTGCCTGCTCTCCCAAATTTAGGCATTCCTATTTTTCTATTTTTTCTTAATCATATCTCATTTTTATGTTTTTTTCCATCATCTTTCACATGTTTTCTTTTTTAATTTACAAAAATCACAGATACACTAGTACCATCTTATTGGTGGTTTTGCCTTCTACAGTTTCAGTTACCCAAGGTCAATCACAGTCCAAAAATATTAAATGAAAAATTCCAGAAATAAATGATTCAAATGTTTTAAGTTGCATGCCACTGTGATTAGTGTGATGAAATCTCACCTTGTAAAAATAAGGGCTACTTGAAACAAGCACTTTGATACCATGACAATACACCAGTTAACCAAGACGGCTACTAAATATAATAAACCCTAGTTTTGTACTTGTACTTGGTAAGTAGAATTAACACTTCAACCTAATTAGACAGGTTAGTTTTAATTCCTTCCCCAGGATTTGACTACTTTCTGTAACTCCAAAATTCCCTTACAATTTATCATGGGACTAATCACCATTCTACGTCTAATCCCATCTCTGTGCCAAAGACACTTCTGCTAAGAAAAATAATAAAGTCACATTTTATCTCTTTCAATGAAGTGGATGACAACAAGCTTTGGAGGTGACTCTAGCAGTAGCAGGAATCCAAAAGCACTGAAAGGACACAGGCCCTGGATTCCCCCTCTGGCAGAGCATGCCCCAAAGGAGGCATGTTGGATGAAAGAGTGATAGGAGTGGAAGCTCTGGAGAGAAGTTCAGAGAAGAATGGACTGGAAGATGCACTGGGGAGCTTCTGGACATCTCAGTAAAGAGCTGGCCTAGCTACTTAGATTGCTTGCCCTCAACTATCTCCTCCCTCTTCCAATTTGTCTTAGTCCATTTTATGTTACTGTAACAGAACACCATAGACCAAGTCATTTTTAAAGAACAATGATTTATCTCTTACAGCTCTGGAGGCTGTGAAGTCCAAGGTCATGTGGCCTGCATCTGGTGAAGGTCTACTTGCTCCATCATCCCATAGCAAAGGCAAGAGAGTAAGAGGGGGCCACACTCATTTTATAAGAACCCCACTCTCGAGAAAACTACTCCTGAGAGATAATGACATTAATCCATTCAGGGGGCACACCATCCATGACCTAATCGCCTCTTATTAGGGCCCCACGTCCCAATACTGTTGCATTGTGGATTAAGTTGCCAACATATGATCACTGAGGGACACATTCAAACCACAGCACAATTCTATTGAGATTCCATCAAGTGGCGCTCCACCTGGCTTGATGTAGAGCACTCACAAACAAAAAGGGACCAATATTAGTGAACTGAGCCAGAAAACGTGTGCCCCTTCTAAGAGAACAGTCACTACTCAGCACATGTGAAATGGGGACCCTACATGGCCAAACATCAACATTTGTTATTTAAAGAAAAGCTGCAACTATAAATTTCATGTATAACATTTAAATTTTTAAACTTTGACAGTTGATTGCATTTTATTTTTAAAATATTGTCCTGGCTAAACAAAATGGATCTTCAAGACATCTGTGGCTCATGGTAGCCAATGGACAATTTGTGTCTTGGTTTAAATTCTAATTTGTAATACAAAATTACATCGATTCCAAGCCAGGATGTGTTAAGATAATTTGCTTCCTTTTTAAATTGATCTTACCAGGATCCTTGAGGAACCTTAAACTCTGTGGGGTTTGGGTAAGGTAAACTGTTATGTAAAACATAATGATAATAAAAACAAGTTGGATTTTTGTAATTCATTGGAATTTGTTGTAAGAGTGACATGAGATTTCTAAGTATCTATACCACCCGACACCTAATTTCAATCTTTGTTTCCACTAAAATTTTGAGAAGTTATATTTAGACCTTTAAGTAAAATGAGCACCCTACTGAAACTAACCATAAAGTATTTTAAGTGCTTTCAATCTCCAAACAAAATATTGACAATTATAAACTATGAAAGTCAAATACAATCAAATTACGATATGTGACCTAAATTCAAAATGATATATTCTATTTCCAATATTAGATTTCATAACCTAATGGCCAAAGAGAGGGAAAGCATTTAAGTTAATGATACTACCAGCCAAAAACGATGGGCACTGAGTGGAACAAAATTTCCTTGGCTAAAATGAAGAAGGTTACATATAGATAGTATTCTAGATTTTAGTTCGAATTACTCATTTCTGGCTCTAAAATATTGCTTTATTAGTTAACATAAACTAGAATCAATTCTGTAAGAGCTATTTTTTGTTTTACTTCTTAAACATCTTCATCTATGTCTGACATGCTAAGTCAGACTGAAATGCTTAGGTGTATAACATTTGTGCATCTCTTTAGAAACTAGAGTATGAAAGTAACGTTTAAAGAAAAAGAAAAATAGAGAATAAGAATAAATTGTCAGTGTCTAATTTTAAATGCTACCACTGAAATAAGTATCCTTATTCCAGGTATTGCATTTACATGATACTATAAGCTTAGAGACCAACTAAAACTAGCTTGGATTAAGAAAAATCAGCTTTTAAGTGAGCCAAGATCAAGCCACTGCACTCCAGCCTGTGGCATAGAGCAAGACTCTGTCTCAGGAAAAAAGAAAAGAAAAAAGACAAATCAGCTTTCAAAGGTAAATAGTGTCAAGAAAATATACAAATCAACATGCAGTACAAACTCAGTTTTTCTAGCTACTGCTTGTTCCTACTGTTATTTTTCATAGCAATAAGTGAAAAAGTAGGAAACAGCTGTTTCATCCACTATCTATTTCCTCCTTTCCATTACAAAAATTGCTTTGTATCTCAGGGATTTTCATTCAGAATAAAAACTACATTTTCCAAACTACCTTGCAGCTAGGTGTGAACATATGGCTGATTTCTGGTCAATGAGGTGTGACCATGAGTGATTTGGGCAACCTTTGAGCCATGTCATTTAAAGGAAGAGTTCCCCTCTCTTTTGTTTCAGACCAGGTCACTGGCTGGAATAGAGAAGTTACAGGCCATCCTGCACTACGTGGCAAAAGTCAACATCTTAGAGGGGCTGCAGGAATGTTGTAGAATGAACCTGGGCCCCTGGCACAAGGTCATCTTCATACCACTTCTGGCCAGACCATATAGGAGAGAAATAATGCATATTTATCTTACTAGGTCAATGTAAGTTTAGGTCTCTTTATAGTATGTATATATTATAACAAATAAAAAATTTGGTCAGAACAAGATCAATAATAGCTAGCCATCACTTAGAAGTCAGTTGCAAAAACACAGAAAGTGTCTGCAGGCAAACTAGTGTCCCTTATTATGACATGGGAAAGCATTTTGGGGTGTTATACAAAATCCTCATAGGGAAAACCATATGCCTCAGAGCTTGTAACTCTAAGAGAAACTATGGGGAAAAACTGACAAAATTGGTATGTATTGCGTGTTTCTTGGCACTTTTAGCAAAGTTCAATTTGAGTGACTAAGATCAATGCTAGTAAGTGTATGCTGAAATTGAAAAGAACTCAGTTTTTAGATAGATTTTTCTCAGCCTATGGTCAGAAACCCAAGGTGACAAGGATCTGGCAACTTGGGGCCTCGGAATATTGATAAAGACAACTTAAGCAAGTTTTTACAGTGATTCTGAAAAGGTAGTTTGGGGAAGAGATAAATCTGTGCCCCAAAAGCCTTCACCTATAATAAAGGCCAGATAATAGGAGTCCATTGAACAACTGAAAATCAGATTAAAATTACTGCCTTATTCCCTCAGCCTATTTTCAGATGGCTCCAAGGAAATCACCATTATATTAGGAGAAAGGGGAAGAGAAAAAGCAGAAGAGACAAGTAAATAAATGTTTTTAGGCTTAAAAATCTATCCGTGTGATATCTTTACTATGACCGTTAACATATGAAATTAATCAGAAACTAACCATCAGCAACGTTTTTGACTAAATTATATAATTAAAGAAACTACAAGCCAGTCCTAAAAATTCCTAGGCAGCCAGTACAACTAAAATTGGAGTTCCAAACATACACAAGAAGAAAACTGAGAAAAGCTGGTCCTCTCCAAGAAAATACCACATGCTCACTTAAATTACGACTTGCGCAGATGAATAGGCAAGGAAGGATCTTTCAGACAGCACCATTAGAGGTCACAGAGGACAATGGATAAGAAAGATAACTTCCAGAGCAATCAGGAGATGGACTTGGCAAGAATCCTACTCAGCTACAGTTCAGGACACTTCTCTAGTCCAGCCCAGTATTGTAGGATATTTTATATGAATCACTCCCTTCCGGGGTTTCTCACTTTTGCCTTTTCCAAATACTTGTTAGTAGTATGGTTTTACGATTCCATAACCATTGTGCGTTGGGTGTGTCCCGGGAAGGTGACATGTCGTTTAATTTAAAGGTTATTCAACAGGAGGAGCACATCTCTTAAATTTCTAGGGCTTATAACTGAAGTCGAGCCCAGTTCAGAAATTTGGATTGTCTTTCTTGGGGAAGAGCAACCGTCTTCTATACTTGAGAAGAAGAGAGTGCATTGACATTTGTGTGACCAAAAAGATATATTATGATGAAAACTCTTTGCTCCCAAATGCCCATTCTTCCCTTGTCCAAGAGTAATAACTATTTAGATATTTTAACCGATATTTAGCTGAGAACATACTTGTCAGAATATAGACTTTATTCTCAAGTTTCTCACTCTTCCCAGGCTAACGATATGACAACACCTTGGCCAGTGATCTAGAAGAAATAGGTAATATAAACTTCTCAGAAAGTTAAACATAAAGTTATCATATGACAAAGAAATTCTATTCCTACCCAAGGGAATTAAAAAATAAGCCCACCCCACAACTTGAATATCATCACTCATAGTAACATTATTCTTAATAGCCAAAAAGTGGAAGCAGTCTAAATTCCCAGCCAACGAACGGATAAACAAAATGTGGGCACATCCATACAATGGAATATTATTTTGCAATTAAAAGGAATAAAGCACTGATACATGTTACAACATAGATGAGCCTTGGAAACACGCTAAGGGAAAGAAGACAGTCACAAAAGGTAATACATTGTATGACTCCATTTATATTAAATACTCAGAATAGTCCAATCCATAGAAAATAAATGTAGATTACTGATTGCCCAGGATGGAGGAGCGGGGAAATTGGGAGTGATTGCCAACAGGTAGAAAACAAGGCAGGAGGTTTCCTTTTGTGGTGGTGAAAGTTTTCTGGAATTAGTAGTGATGGCCACACAACTCTGTGAATATACTAAAAACCAATGAATGGTACACTCTGACATGTTTTTTGAGACTGAGTTTCACTCTTCTTGCCCAGGCTGGAGTGTAATGGCACGATCTCGGCTCACTGCAACCTCCGCCTCCCGGATTCAAGCGATTATCCTGCCTCAGCCTCCCGAGTAGCTGAGGTTACAGACATGCGCCACCACACCCGGCTAATTTTGTATTTTTAGTACAGACAGGGTTTCTCCATGTTAGTCAGGCTGGTCTCGAACTCCCGACCTCAGATGATCCGCCCGCCTTGACCTCCCAAATTGCTGGGATTACAGGTGTGAGCCACCACATCCGGCCCTGAGATTTCTTAATGTGAATTTTACACTGTGTAAAGTTTATCTCTTTTTTTCAAAATAATATCAGTGTCAATCCACTTAGGATGCTACAACGAAATAGCTTATTCTATGTAGCTTATAAACAATAGAAATTCATTTCTCACAGTTGTACAGGCTAAGTCCAAGATCAAGGCACCAGCAAATTTGGTATCTGCCCAGGGCTCATTTCCTAGTTACAGATGGTATCTTCTCACTGTGTCCTCACATGCTGGTAGGGTGGAGTACCTCTCTGCTGCCTCTTTTATAAGCGCACTAATCCCAATCAGGAGGGTTCTGCTCTCATGACCTAATCACCGCCTAATGGCCTTGCCTTAAAATACCTCACCTTGAGGGGTTTAAGATTTCATCATATGAACTGGAGGTGGTGGAGAGACACAAACATTCACACCATACCAACCAGCAATGTCCACATCTTATAAAGAAGAAGTGTGTCCTCTCGTTCTCTTTCCTTCAGCTCCCTGGCAAGAATGTGGACATGACTGTATAATGGTCTTGTATATGTAGATGAAAGCAACTCACTAAGGAGGAATAAGATTAAAAAAGTCTTGTGTCCTGGTACTAAAGAGTTAACCAAGTAGTCCTAGAAAACCTTCTCCTAGACTATCAGGTGAAAGATAATTAAAATGATTAAGTTCAATTTAGTTTAAGCCTTTGTTACCTTGAGTCTCTGTTAGAACAGCCAGATCTTTGTTGTAATTCAAGTAATACAAGAATTCAAGAACTTTCAAAATTGCTGGTAAATGATTTTTATTATCTTTTCATTTCTGTCCAGCAATCCCTATAGAGGCTGACATTGCAACTAGAAAGTATTTCAAGAGACATGATTGCGGTGTTGTGTCTGAGTGAATGAGGTTTATTGTTAGACAACCCCAGAACTGAATGTATTCCATCTGCAACTGAGTTTTGTTAACTCACTCCCCATATATTACTCTGACTAATTTATTTAACACCTCCACTCTAGCCACATTTTTCCCACTTGTAAAATAAAAACAATAGGAGTCTTAAGCCTAACATATAGCAAAGACTCAATAAATTGTAGATTTTTGGAAAGGGTACTCACATTTGGAATATTGCTCAGGATTTTAATTTTACTTGTTATGTGCACAGTTTTCTCCAAGTAAATTGTTACTTTTATCTCTTTGTCTCTGCCTTTTAATGCCCTATAGCTTTGCAGTTGTCAACCACACAATGAAACATCACTTCTGATTAATGTTCAATATTACTGACTATGAAATGAATAAGATAAGTCAACAGCTATGATTTGCTATGGCTAATAGTATCAGTAACTAAAGGATCAGGTAGAACAAATTAGAAATATTTGTGATAAGCTATTTTTTAAAGCAAGTCAAATTAGATAATGTTTTGTAGACACTCTCTGGGGATAACGGGGTTCTTGAAAAGTTGTTATTCATGCCCATGGGACACGCAGAAACTAAAGTGCAGTCTCTAGAAACCTGTGTCACTCGGCCTGATGCATGATGTCAAGTTCCAGTTGACAGACAGTGGGGAAAAAAAAGTTAAATTACTGTCTGACACTTTTAAATGAACTTTAAATGAACAATTCATCTCTCAAGCTCAATATGCTGTAGGCATGTTACAAAATGAAACTTAAGAAAATACTCTATAATCAGAATTTCCTTAGTATTTAATACCCTCAGATAATAAACATTATCTCAAATATTGTAATGAAGTATAAGATTGGCATTATATGAGACACAAATTTTTCAGATTCAATAGTTATTACAATTTTGTTAAACCAATGTATGTGTCTGCAAATTCTGAATTCAAAATTGGAATATCTATAGATTATTTTTGCATAAGTATTACAAATTACAATAACTGCTACACTGAGAAAGGGCAGAAAACAAATGCAGAAGGGTTCTCCACTTTCTCACTTTGTGAATAGAAATCAGGGTAGGTCCATGACTCTTCAGGTCACTCTTAGGTAATATAAGTTCTTCCTGCCACGTTTGTCTCAAAACAATCAGTTCAGTAATTAGAATATTCAATCCAAAGTAATTACTAAAAAATTCTAGGTTCATTTAAACATATTTTTTTCACGAAGCCGAAAGAGAGGGCATGTTCAGCTTACTTCTCCTCCCCACTTCTTTCTCAGCTTTTAATAATTTTGGCTCCTCACCCTTCAGGGAAGGAGAGGTAAGAAGGAACAGAGAGAAGCAAGAAAAATGGCAGCCATATCTTACTTAGCGCTGATCTACACTGATGCCCTCCAGGCCTGGAGGTCTTCCAAGTGGACACTCCCCTCATGGGAGATCCCTCATTTGAAGTTGCCTTGATCCAGGCACTTGCATTGCTATTCCAGCTGCCACACTGCACATACCTGGACATTGGGTGCCACCTCTAATTCTTTTTCTGCTGAGGTTTTTTTTTTTTTTTCTGAAATGGAGTTTCACTCTTGTTGCCCAGGCTGCAGTGCAGTGGTGCAATCTCAGTTCCCCACAACCTCTACCTCCCAGGTTCAAGCGATTCTCCTGCCTCAGCCTCCCAAGTACCTGGGATTACAGGCATGTGCCACCAAGCCTGGCGAATTTTGATATTTTTAATAGAGATGGGGTTTCTCCGTGTTGGTCAGGCTGGTCTCGAACTCCCAATCTCAGGTGATTCACCCGTGTTGGCCTCCCAAAGAGCTGGGATTACAGGCATGAGCCACTGCGCCCGACCACAGGTTCTTTTGCTTCTCAAGGCAGCCCTCTTAAAGAGAAATTAAGACAAGCCCACTCCATCCATTTCACATATATCACATCTATTATCAAATACACAGGAAAGACCAAAGCATCCCCTGTTCTGACAAGCTCTACGTTAACAGGAAATTATTTTCCCTCTGTCATCAGACAAACAAATCCGGATGCTTAGATTTCAGAAGCATCAGTCAGACATCAGTTTACTGCACCTAGATCCAGGGGACACACACTGAACTCTCAGCGGCCTTTATTCCTTCCCTAGGCTTTAGGTGAAGGAATTTCAACTCAGCATATTGACAGAGCTCCGCAAAACCTTTTGCAAATTCCTATTCTTTTCTCAAAACTGTATTACAGGCTATAAATCAATGACTGGCTATAACACAGCCAGTTTGGAAAACTCCTTTGCAAATTCCGCAGAGGGCTTCTGTACTTCGTTTTTAAATGCAGCAGTAATTGCCAAGAGACCTCAACTAAAATCGAGAGTAAAACAGCTGTGGTTCAACATTTTTTAATGTAAATAATTTCTCTGTTTGCTTTAATTATTCCATCAATCCAATTTGCTTTCTTGCTTAGACTTTGAAGACTGAGAAATATACACCTTGTTGGGTAGTTAGACGGTAGGACAGTATTGAGAAGTAGGACATGTATCAGTGGAAGGAGGCTTGACATCATTTTTGCTTTTTACAGAGACTATATCTAAATAGCTATCATAATCTTGATTAGTAACTGATCTTGATTAGTCTGTTTATAACACTATCACTTTAAAAAATTATCACCCAAAAAACCGCCTTGAACTGGATGTGCTGTATTTATTTTCCTTTGCACAGCCATTATTTTACATTCCTCATCATCTTTACAAAATAAAGCAGGTTTATTTTTCCAAGTTTAACTTTCTGCACTAACTCAGAAAGAATTAGCTGGCTTAATTTTCTGATAACCTTTTCAAGCAGAGAGCTTCAAAACATCTAATAAACCAAATTCTATGCTGACACTTCTCTCCTTCCTGCAAAACAAACAACTAAAATCTTGTTTTAAAGATATATGGCTTTTATTAACTTCACTAAGCCTCAGTTTCTTTCACTCTGATATGGGTATAATAATGGTTCTATCTTAAAGATGTATTGTGAGCCTTAAAAGAAGCTATTATATATGGAAAGTGTTAGTCCCAGTACCCAGCACATGAAAGAGTGCTCAGTAAATATTAGTTCTTATTTTTATTATCAATATCACATGTTTGAGCATAATTTTGCCTTAATATTTACATTTGAAATTACTGAATAATAGAAAATATTTAAAATCAGTTTGAAATGCAAGCCACGCACAAGCTATACAATAGAAAAATATTGGAGACCGGGAACCTTAAGCTATTAATTCCCACTGAAGGTATATTTACTGCCCTCTAGTGGGTACTGACCTAATAACAGAACACGTGCTAAAGGAAATGTGTACAATTTTTAAAATTATAGTCTTCTAAAAAATATTATCAAACAACCTATATTAACAATCAAAGGTGCCATAGTAGCTAAACATAATTATATTCTTCCATTTAATTCTGAAAAACTAAATATCTCTACATTATAAAATGACACTCATTAAAAATTCTTATAAAAACTTTTGGGGTATTTTAAAATTAAAGAATCAGGAGATTTTTTTCAAGACTGTGTAGTTTTTGCTATCACGTAAACACTGTCCCAAATGATTTTTTAAAAATAAGTAGCATTAGATCTGTGATTTAAGAAAGCAGATTTCTTTACACATCTGGCCAGGTTATAGGGCTTCTTTGCAGAATCCATGACAATTTCACTTTTCATCATCATTACCATCTTTTCTCTGGTGCATATCAAACCTAGGAAGTTCAGCACTGTATTAAGTCACAGTGTTTCATTAAGATTTTAAGATTGATTTCAATATCCCGGCAAACTTCAGGTGTTTCAGGGCAAATCCATCACATCTGGTAATTTTTAATAAGAAAAATTACAGGAGGAGGAGGAGGAGGAGGAGGAGAACATGGGGGGTGGGGGTGGGGGAGGAGAAGGAAAGAAAAGAAAAACAAAAAAAAAAAAAGAGAAACAACCACCAAGAAAGTTAAAATTCCCCAACGGTCGGAAGTTGAAGACCAGACTGACCAAGAGGGAGAGACCCCACGTGTACCGAAAATAGGAAAATTAGCCGGGCATGATGGCGCATTCTATTAACTTATTTTTAATAGAAAGCATCCTTAAAAACAATTAAAGTTGAATAGCAAGAACAACCCAATTTATTATAGAGAACTTTTTCTCATTAATCTAAATAAATCTCTATCATGAAATTTCTGATCACATCATTTCTATTATGGATTTTAAATATTAATTCATAGTGTTTTCAATTTATATAAATAGAGATTTTATTGCAGTGGAGATGTTTTTTAAATGCTTTTATTCTGTTGGCATGGTTTAAATGAACACCTCCTTAAAGTTAAAAAACTAAATAGCCTAGCTAAAATTTTATGACCTAATAACTTTGTACTTTTTTCCTTGTGCATAAAGAAGGTAGTTGTCTTTCCTTTCTTAATGATATTTTCACACAGGTACCAGTGTTTGCTTTAATGACTCATCTCTCCTGTATTCAGGTTAAGTGTAGGTAATCCTCATATCTTTTTTTTTTTTCTTCTTCTGAGACAAGGTCTCCTTTTGTCACCCAGGCTGGAATGCAATGGAATGATCACAGCTCACTGCAGCCTCAACCTCCTGGGCTCAAGCAATCCTCCCATCTCAGCCTCCTGAGTAGCTGGGACTACAGGCAGGGACCACCATGCCTGGTTTGTTTGTTTATTGGTAGAGACAAGGTTTCACTTTGTTGCCCAGACTGGGTCCCTCAACTTTTAATGACAAATTTAAAGTGTATAGACATAAACCTGCTAAGTTTAAGCTCTTACACATTTATAAAACGTAAAATGATAAACAAAAATTAGCTCAACCCACATAACTGACTCACATTAACAAAATTTCACGATGGTCACTAAATTGCTCATTGTAACTCAAACATGACTGTTCTAGGGCAGGTTTCTTTGGGAGGCAACTGGTCTACCCCACGTTGGTTGCATAAGGAGTCAATTCTTGTACCTTTCTTATTTTATTCAAAGGTCTGTGAAACTGTTTCAAGTTTAAAATCTCAACAACCGTCAGAACTGTATTCACAGATACATCCTATCATTTATCCATATTCAGGGTTTCTTGTCTTCTTCTTTGAACTATTTTCTGACTTGCAGCATTCTCATCTATAAGAATCTGATCAATGATGAATTAATTGGAAGGTTATCTCCATGTATTCCAACCTGGATGTCTATGCTGCAATGTCATGTTTATCTTCTTACTCAAATCCCAATATTGATAATGCAAGTTAACCATGTGTTATGACCATTTCCGGATATACGTTTTGCCTGTGGCAGTTTTAAAATGTATGCATTATTTTTTTGACATCTCATCCCACCAAGAGGTGGTGTTGCCATATCCTTCTGATCTTTCAGTCTGAACTGGCCTTGGTGGCTCAGTAGTAATCAACAGACATAAAGCAACAGAAGTGACACTGTGTGCCTTCAGAAGCTGGATCATTAAAAATGGCACTGTTTTTACTCTGCCCACTGGAGCACTGAGGCTGGGACCCATGAGCCACCATAGTAGAACCACTGTGATATTGATATGCTGTGAAGAAACTCAATCCACTGAAGAAACCACAGGTAGGGGCTCTAGTTGAAAGGGGTCCAGTTGCTAAATTAACTCACATTAACTTTTGTCCCTCAAAGCTACCTTAAGGCTTATTTTGGAGTCACATTGCTGAGCCTTGGGTTTTTATGTCTGTTAATCAGTGTATTTTCTGAGATTTATCAGGAAATGCAGTTGACAGCACAGTTTCAGTAATTATGGGAAGAACAAGGTCAGAAGTGCAAAAAGAAAAGGAAAGAAAAAGAAAAAACAGAAAAGAAAAAGAAGAAAAGAAAGGAAATCTGGTATAAAACACTGGCCAAGGGTCTTTAACATTCCCAAAGCAAAACTTGGAGAGAAATTCAAACAAAAAAGCTTTTAAAAAGCAGAAACTGTATTGTATACTTAGTTTAATGCTAAATATGTATCTTTATCTAGAAAGAATTAAAGACTGAAGGAACATTTTTTGATATTTTTGACATGCGTTATTAGTTATTCACACTTCTATGTATTTAGCCACTCACCAAGGAAAGCTTCTTGTGAGAAGTGTTATACTTGAACAGCTATAAATTGGCTGAATTTTTAAAAAATGGAAATAAATGGAAAGATGGCCATCCTACCTTCACATAGCAGTCTAAAACTGGATAGTACAAACGCATTATGCCATCATATAAGTTTTATTTCATACTTACGAATAGAAAGTTGGAATGTGCAAATTATTGCTACCCTACAATTGTGGGAAAAAATATTCTGAACCACATTGACAGTTGGTCCAAGCTTTTTAAACTTGAAAAATTAACATTATAGGCACATTGCCTTTCTTTGAGAGAGTCCAAAATTCCAAAAAGAATAACGTAAAAATACTTTTGCAGTTAGGCAGATGCTGGTCAGTTATGATTGAAAAGATTTTGCCTTTGTTTAATCAATTTTTATTTTTATATCATCCAAACATCCAAGCAAATATTTAAGATATCTGATTCTTTGCTGTATTTATAAATTTCTGTTTGGTTCTAATCTAAAGGCGTTTGTAACAAATGTGTCTCCTAATAGAGTGGCTTTTCTTGTGGGGTGGATACAGTCCTCCAGTGGCACCAGAGACTTCAAGCACACTGCTGAGAGACCAGAGGCTGTCACTTTAACAGAGTCCTATCAAGTAGTAAATCAATACATTAACCCACAGGCAAGCCCTTAGCAAGCAGGTGTGCAGGCTAGAACTTTCCAGCTTCTCTGGGTGTGTGTTTGTATGTTTAAGCATTAGTGTAATATGTTGAAATCTCTTTTCAATGTTTCTGCTTACTGTGATAAGGATATCAGCATCAAACTTTCGAGTATTTTGCTCTTAAGTATACAAACAAGAAAAACAAGCCAGCAAATCAACTCTTATTTACTCCGTGTTACCTATATCCAATACCAATATTGGGTTAAGTACTTTAAATAAAGCTCAATCGACTATGAAAACCCCTGTTTTGCAAAGAGGCTCACAGAGACCAAGTCATTTGTCCTTGATTATGTAACAATTATGTGAAGCAACAAAAAGAAGGATTTGAACCTATCTCTTCTGACCTCCTTGTAAGATTAAACCACAAAGTAATTTTAACATTCAGTAATAGACACAGTTTAATCTGTTTCAAGCACCAAAAATGTAACGTAAGATTTACAAAGAATGTTTAATCAATAATGTATCTTATTTAAACATGAAACCCCCCTGGGTCCATGAACTCCAGCTGTATTTTTCTCTATAAAAACTCAGCAACTGAATTGTAGGCTGTATACCAGAAGTGGTCAACGATCTTAAGCAACTTGCACCATGTCAGGTCCCAAAGCTCTAAAACTGCATACTTACATACATATACTATGTACACATTATTTGTGTATCTCTCACCCCATGTCAAAGAAACTGTGAAAATTAAAAAGGCTTTAAGCCCAAAGGGAAATGGAACACAGTGTGCCAAACCCCTCATCGGGACAAAGGAAACGTGGGCATGGCACCAATCACTAAAGGGGGCTGCACCAATGGCCATGTACAATCACAGAGAGGGTGTCATCTCATCCCATCCTCCCCCATCCCACAGTTACAGATGCAGCAGTAGTTCTTACCACTGGGGGCTGGCACATATGCACTTGGAAAAAGTGTTTTTCCTGCTTTCCACAGTGGCTCCACCCCCACTGAAAGTGAGCCCACGCTGCTTGAGCTTGCATGAAGGACAGGGCCCAGCATCTCCTCTCTACACAGAGTACCTGTGTCCTGGCACTGGAAGACAGACAAGACATAGAGTTGTCTGCCCTGAACTGGAGGAGACCCTGCATTCAACTCGTTTGATGGAAGCCACCAGAGGGACAAATCTGTAGTCCACCATAGCACTGTGGCTGGAAACCATAGGACCAAGTTTATATGAACTGAAAGTTGTGAACACTCTGACAAGGACATGAGGAAATGGATCATGTTCCAGCCTGCACAGGAGAGGAGCTCCTTCCCCTCTCTTACCCAAAGACCTCAGTACATCCCAACAGAATCTCCTCCCATCACTCCCTGATCAAAGCAAGTGCTTCTACCTGTCATCAGACTACCTGAGAATGAGTCAGCTCTTACTCTTAAGTATTACTTGCTGGACTGAAGCCTGAACTGCACCATCAGATTTAAAAAACCTGCTGCCAGAAGGACTTAGTGCCAGGGTATGAGATAAGCTTTCTAAGACCTCTGGACTCTCAGACCCAAGGAGATAGTGTATCGGTTTATACATCTAATTGCTACAACAAGCAGCACCTGATAAAGCCACTGTACAGAAACTACCTACAACCAAGAAACCCATACAGAGCCTTGACTCCCTGAAAGCACCCAGAAACGAAGTCAAATAATCATACAAAACATAAAACACAGTCCAAAGAAGTTTAAAAATCAACAAGTCCCATTCAAATGATAGCAAATTAAAAAATAAGGAGCAACAGATCACTTAGATGAGACGGAATCAGCACAAGAACTACAGAAATACAAAAATACAGCATCTTGGCACTGCTGAAAGATCACACTAGATCTCTAGCAAAGAATCCTAACCAAACTGAAAAATCTGAAAAGATAAAGAATTCAAATTATCTCTTGCAAGGAAACTCAGAGATCCAAGACAAAGTTGAAATCCAAGACAAAGAAACCTAAAAATGATTCAGGATATGAAAATTGAGATAGCTTTAAAAAATTCATATAACTTCTGGAATTGAAAAATTCACTGAAGGAATTTCAAAATACAGTTGAAAGCTTAATCATAGACTAGGCAGAAGAAATCAGAAAAAAGAATCTCAGAGCTTGAAAACTGGTCTTTTGAATTAACCCAGTCAGTCAGAAATAAAGACAAAAAGACTTTTTCAAAATGAACAGACTTTAAGAAATATGAGATTATGTGAAGTGACCAAAAGTTTAACCTGTTCGCATTCCTGAGAAGAAAAATAAATAACTTGGAAAACATTTGAGGAAATAATTCAGGAAACTTTCTCTAATCTTACTAGAGATGTAGACATCCAGATGTTAAGAAATTCAGAAAACTCTTGTGAGATACTATACAGGATGAGCATCACAAAGGCATATAGTCATCACACTATCCAAGGTGAATGCAAAAGAAAAAATCCTAAAGGCAACTAGAAAAAAAAAGAGCCAAATTACCTAGAACGGAAATCTCAGCAGATTATCAAACTTATCCTCAGAATCCTTAAAAGCCAGAAGAGATGTAGTGCCTATTTTCAGCCTTCGTAAAGGAAAAAAAAAATGCCAGTGAAGAATTTTATATCAGCAAACTAAGCTTCATAAATGAAAGAGAAATAATGTCTTTCCAAGACAAATAAATGCTAAGGGAGTTTGTCACCACCAGATTGGCCCTACAAGAAACGCTCAAAGGAATTCTAAACATGGAAACAAATGATACTTGCTATGACAAAAACACATACAAGCACAAAGTTTACAGATATTATAAAGCAATTACACAACAGAGACTACAAAGCAACTAGTTAAAAACACCATGATAGAAACAAAACCTAACATATCAATATTAACCTTGAATGTAAATGACCTAAATGGTCCACTCAAAAGATATAGCTTGGATTTAAAAAAACAAAACCCAAGCATCTGCTGCCTTCTAGAGACCTATTTCACACATAACACCCACAGATTCAAATAAACAGACAAAGAAAAATCTATCATGCAAATGGAGAACAAAAAAAGCAAGGGTTGCTATTTCTGTATTACATAAAACAGACATTAAACCAACAACAGTTAAAAAAATGACAAAGAAGGGCATTACATAATGATAAAGGGTTTAATTCAACAAGAAGATTTAACTATTGTGAATATATACGCACCCAACATCAGAGCACCCAGATTTTTAAAACAAGTATTACTAGACCTAACAAAAGAGACAGCTGTACAATAATAGTGGAGGACTTCAACACCCCACTAACACCACAAGACAGGTCATTGAGGCAGAAAACTAACAAAGAAACTCTACACTTAAATTTGAC
This sequence comes from Hylobates moloch, assembly GCF_009828535.3. Classification (NCBI taxonomy): domain Eukaryota; kingdom Metazoa; phylum Chordata; class Mammalia; order Primates; family Hylobatidae; genus Hylobates; species Hylobates moloch. Next base: position 116,032,951 of record NW_026652283.1, read on the forward strand.
TCTTGACCAAACGGACTGAAGAGACATCTACAGAACAGTCTACCCAACAACCATGGAATATATGTTTTTCTCATCTATGCCTGGAACATTCTCTAAAATTGACCACATGCTTGGTCATAAAGCAAGGCTCAATAAATTCAGAAATAATAAAAATCACATCAAACATTTTCTTGGAACACAGTGGAATAAAATTAGAAATCAATACCAAGAGGTACTCTCAAAATGACACAAACACATGGAAACCAAACAACTTTCTCCTGAATGACTTTTGGATAAATAGCAAAATCAAAGCAAAAATTAAAAAAAAATGAAACAAAGAAAATAGAGACACAGTTTACCAAGACCTCTGGAGTATAGCAAAAGCAGTTTTAAAAGAAAAGTTTATAGTGATCACTGCCAACACTAAAAAGATAGAAATATCTCAAATTAACAACCTAAATTTGCCCCTAACAAAACTAGAACAAGAACAAACCAAACCCAAAACTAGCAGAAGAAAAGCAAGAACAAATATCAGAACAGAACTAAATGAAATTGAGATAAAAAATATAATACAAAGGGTCAACAAAAATGTAAAGTTTGTTATTTGAATGAATAGACAAAATTGATAGTTCACCAGCTAGATTAACCAAGAAAAAACAGAGAAGATTCAAATAAGTACAATCAGAAATCACAAAAGCAAAGTCACAGCTGATACCACAAAAATACAAAAGACCTTCAGAGACTACTATGAACTTCTCTGTGTGCACAAAGTAGAAACCCTAAAAGAAATGGATACAATCCTGGAAACACACAACCTCCTAAGCTTGAATGTGGAAGGAATTTAAATTCTGAGCTCACCAGCTGAATCAGCAATACAATCTACCAAAGAACCAAACCCAGGAAAAGATGAAATAGCCTAATTCTACCAGACATACAAAGAAGAATTGGTATCAATTGCACTCAAACTATTCCAAAGAAATCAAGGAGGGATTTCTAACTTATTCCATAAAACTAATATCATCCTGATAACCAAAATCGGCAAAGAACAAAGATCAAAACTATAAGCCAGTATCCCTTGTGAACATAGAAACAAAAATCCTCAGAAAATAGTAGCAAATAGAATCCAGCAGCACATCAAAAAATAATTTATCACAATCAAATGGACTTTATTCCTGGGATGCAATGATGGTTCAAAATTTGCAAGTCAATAAACATAATTCACCAGATACATAGAAGTATAAACCAAAACCATATGATCATCTCAACTGATGCAGAAAAAACATTATAAAAATCCAGTATCCATTCATAATAAAAACCCTTAACAAACAAGGCATTGAATGAACTTACCTCAAAATAATAACAACCATACATGGCAACCCATAGCTAACATCATACTGAATAAGCCAAAGTTGAAAGTGTTTCTTCCAAGACCTGGAACTACACAAGGATGTACACTCTCACCATTCCTATTAGGCATAGTACTACAAGTCCTAACCAAAGAAATCAGGCAAGAGAAAGAAATAAAAGGCATTCGAATAGGAAAAGAGGATGTCAAATTATATCTGTTCACTGATCACATGATCCTGTAACTAGGAAACCCTAGACTCCTATTCCTGATAAATTACTACAATAAAGTCTCAGGATGCAAAATTAATGCACCAAATTCAGTTGCATTTCTATACATCAACAACACTGAAGCTGAGAAGTGAATCAAGAACTCAATCTCATTTACAATTATCACACAACAGAAGACCTAGGAATACATTTAGCCAAGGAGGTGAAAGACTTCTACAAGGATAACTACAACAGACATAAGAAATAAAGGATGACACACATGGAAAAACATCCCATGCTCATGGATGAGAAAAATAAAGATCATTAAAATGACTACACTGCCCAAAGCAATCTACGAATTTGACCCAATTCCTATCAAATTACCATCATTTTTCAGAGAATTAGAAAAAACTATTATAAAATCCATACAGAATCAAAAAAACCCCAAATGGTCAAAGCAATTCTATGCAAAAAGAACAAAGCTAGATGCGTCGTGTTGCTTGACTTCAAACTATACTGCAAAGCTATAATAATCAAAACAGCATGGTACAAAGGCATAAAATTAAATGGAATAGAGAAACAGGAAATAAAGCCACATACCTACAACCAACCAATCCTCAACAAAGTCAACATTAAATAAGCAATGGGGAAAGCACAACATCTTCAATAAACAATGCTGGGAAAATTGGCTAGCCCTATGCCAAAGAATGAAACTGGAGCCCTGCCTCTCACCATATACAAAAACTAACTCAAGGTGAATTAAAGACTTAAATGTAAAACCTAACTCTGGAAAAATCCTAGAAGAAAACCTAAGAGAAACTATTCTGGACATTGGCCTAGGCAAGTAACTTATGACTAAGACTCAAAAGCAAATGAAAGAGAAACAAAGATAAACAAATGGGACTTAACAGAGAAAATAGACAACCCACAGAATGGGAGAAAATGTTTTCAAAGTATGGATCCAAACAGAGGACTAATAAGGAACTATTAGTACTATTATTAGTCATTTGTTGAATGCATAGAAACTATAGAAATTATGCAAAGAAACTTAAATACCAAGAACAAAACAAATATCGTCCTTAAAATTGGGCAAAGAATATGAACTCACACTCCTCAAAAGAAATCCTACAAGCAATCAACGAACATGAAAAAATGTTCAACATCACAAATCCAGTAAATGCAAATTAAAACCATGAGATACCATCTCACACTAATTAGAACGGCTATTAAGAAGTCAGAAGAGGGGGTGGAGCCAAGATGGCCAAATAGGAACAGCTCCGGTCTCCAGCTCCCAGCCCCAGCGACACAGAAGACGGGTGATTTCTGCATTTCTGCTTGAGGTACTGGTTTCATCTCACTAGGGAGTGCCTAACAGCGGGTGCAGGACAGTCGGTGAAGCGCACTGTGCGCGAGCCGAAGCAGGGCGAGGCATTGCCTCACTCGGGAAGCGCAAGGGGTCAGGGAGTTCCCTTTCCTAGTCAAAGAAAGGGGAAACAGACGGCACCTGGAATATCGGGTCAGTCCCATCCTAATACTGCGCTTTTCCAACGGGCCTGGAAAATGGCACACTAGGAGATTGTGTCCCGCACCTGGCTCAGAGGGTCCTATGCCCACGGAGTCTCACTGATTGCTAGCACAGCAGTCTGAGATCAAACTGCAAGGCGGCAGCGAGGCTGGGGGAGGGGCGCCCGCCATTGCCCAGGCTTGCTTAGGTAAACAAAGCAGCCAGGAAGCTCGAACTGGGTGGAGCCCACCACAGCTCAAGGAGGCCTGCCTGCCTCTGTAGGCTCCACCTCTGGGGGCAGGGCACAGAGAAACAAAAACTCAGCAAGAACCTCCACAGATTTAAATGTCCCTGTCTGACTGACAGCTTTGAAGAGAGTAGTGGTACTACCAGCACGCAGCTGGAGATCTGAGAACGGACAGACTGCCTCCTAAAGTGGGTCCCTCACCCCTGAGCAGCCTAACTGGGAGGCACCCCCCCAGTAGGGACAGACTGACACCTCATTCAACCGGGTACTCCTCTGAGACAAAACTTTCAGAGGAACTATCAGACAGCTGAATTTGTGGTCTCACGAAAATCCGCTGTTCTGCAGCCACTGCTGCTGACACCCAGCCAAACAGGGTCTGGAGTGGACCTCTAGTAAACTCCAACAGACCTGCAGCTGAGGGTCCTGTCTGGTAGAAGGAAAACTAACAAACAGAAAGGACATCCACACCAAAAACCCATCTGTACATCACCATCATCAAAGACAAAAAGTAGATAAAACCACAAAGATGGGGAAAAAGCAGAGCAAAAAAACTGGAAACTCTAAAAAACAGAGCACCTCTCCTCCTCCAAAGGAATGCAGTTCCTCACCAGCAACGGAACAAAGCTGGATGGAGGATGACTTTGACGAGTTGAGAGAAGAAGGCTTCAGATGATCAAACTACTCTGAGCTACGAGAGGAAATTCAAAACAATAGCAAAGAAGTTAAAAACTTTGAAAAAAAATTAGAAGAATGGATAACTAGAATAACCAATGGAGAGAAGGGCTTAAAGGAGCTGATGGAGCTGAAAGCCAAGTTTCGAGAACTACACGAAGATTGCAGAAGCCTCAGTAGCAGATGCGATCAACTGGAAGAAAGGGTATCGCTGATGGAAGATGAAATGAATGAAATGAAGAGAGAAGGAAAGTTTAGAGAAAAAAGAATAAAAAGAAATGAACAAAGCCTCCAAGAAATTTGGGACTATGTGAAAAGACCAAACCTACGTCTGATTGGTGTACCTGAAAATGATGGGGAGAATGGAACCAAGTTGGAAAACACTCTGCAAGATATTATCCAGGAGAACTTCCCCAATCTAGCAAGGCAGGCCAGCATTCAGATTCAGGAAATACAGAGAACGCCACAAAGATACTCCTCGAGAAGGGCAACTCCAAGACACATAATTGTCAGATTCACCAAAGTTGAAATGAAGGAAAAAATGTTAAGGGCAGCCAGAGAGAAAGGTCGGGTTACCCACAAAGGGAAGCCCATCAGACTAACAGCTGATCTCTCAGCAGAAACTCTACAAGCCAGAAGAGAGTGGGGGCCGATATTCAACATTCTTAAAGAAAAGAATTTTCAACCCAGAATTTCCTATCCTGCCAAACTAAGCTTCATAAGGGAAGGAGAAATAAAATACTTTACAGACAAGCAAATGCTGAGTGATTTTGTCACCACCAGGCCTGCCCTAAAAGAGCTCCTGAAGGAAGCACTAAACATGGAAAGGAACAACCTGTACCAGCCACTGCAAAACATGCCAAATTGTTAAGACCATCGAGGCTAGGAAGAAACTATAGCAACTAACGAGCAAAATAACCAACTAACATCATAATGACAGGATCAGATTCACACATAACAATATTAACGTTAAATGTAAATGGGCTAAATGCTCCAATCAAAAGACACAGACTGGCAAACTGGATAAGGAGTCAGGACCCATCAGTGTGCTGTATTCAGGAAACCCATCTCACGTGCAGAGACACACATAGACTCAAAATAAAGGGATGGAGGAAGATCTATCAAGCAACTGGAAAACAAAAAAAGGCAGGGGTTGCAATCCTAGTCTCTGATAAAATAGACTTTAAACCAACAAAGATCAAAAGAGACAAAGAAGGCCATTACATAATGGTAAAGGGATCAATTCAACAAGAAGAGCTAACTATCCTAAATATATATGCACCCAACACAGGAGCACCCAGATTCATAAAGCAAGTCCTCAGTGACCTACAAAGGGACTTAAACTCCCACACAATAATAATGGGAGATTTTAACACCCCACTGT
>NW_026652283.1:116038300-116135035 GCF_009828535.3 Hylobates moloch
CTTCAAAAAATTAATGAATCCAGGAGCTGGTTTTTTGAAAAGATCAACAAAATTGATGGACCGCTAGCAAGACTAATAAAGAAGAAAAGAGAGAAGAATCAAATAGATGCAATAAAAAACGAAAAAGGGGATATTACCACCGATCCCACAGAAATACAATCTACCATCAGAGAATACTACAAACACCTCTATGCAAATAAACTAGAAAATCTAGAAGAAACGGATAAATTCCTCGACAAATACACCCTCCCAAGACTAAACCAGGAAGAAGTTGAATCTCTGAATAGACCAATAACAGGTTCTGAAATTGTGGCAATAATCAATAGCTTACCAACCAAAAAGAGTCCAGGACCTGATGGATTCACAGCTGAATTCTACCAGAGGTACAAGGAGGAACTGGTACCATTCCTTCTGAAACTATTCCAATCGATAGAAAAAGAGGGAATCCTCCCTAACACATTTTATGAAGCCAGCATCGTCCTGATACCAAAACCTGGCAGAGACATAACCAAAAAAGAGAATTTCAGACCAATATCCTTGATGAACATTGATGCAAAAATCCTCAATAAAATACTGGCAAACCGAATCCAGCAGCACATCAAAAAGCTTATCCACCATGATCAAGTGGGCTTCATCCCTGGGATGCAAGGCTGGTGCAACATACACAAATCAATAAATGTAATCCAGCATATAAACAGAACCAAAGACAAAAACCACATGATTATCTCAATAGATGCAGAAAAGGCCTTTGACAAAATTCAACAACCCTTCATGCTAAAAACTCTCAATAAATTAGGTATTGATGGGACGTATCTCAAGATAATAAGAGCTATCTACGACAAACCCACAGCCAATATCATACTGAATGGGCAAAAACTGGAAGCATTCCCTCTGAAAACTGGCACAAGACAGGGATGCCCTCTCTCACCACTCCTATTCAACATAGTGCTGGAAGTTCTGGCCAGAGCAATCAGGCAGGAGAAGGAAATAAAGGGTATTCAATTAGGAAAAGAGGAAGTCGAATTGTCCCTGTTTGCAGATGACATGATTGTATATCTAGAAAACCCCATTGTCTCAGCCCAAAATCTCCTTAAGCTGATTAGCAACTTCAGCAAACTCTCAGGATATAAAATTAATGTACAAAAATCACAAGCATTCTTGTACACCAATAACAGACAGAGAGCCAAATCATGAGTGAACTCCCATTCACAATTGCTTCAAAGAGAATAAAATACCTAGGAATGCAACTTACAAGGGATGTGAAGGACCTCTTCAAGGAGAACTACAAACCACTGCTCAATGAAATAAAAGAGGATACAAACAAGTGGAAGAACATTCCATGCTCATGGGTTGGAAGAATCAATATCATGAAAATGGCCATACTGCCCAAGGTAATTTATAGATTCAACGCCATCCCCATCAAGCTACCAATGACTTTCTTCACAGAATTGGAAAAAACTACTTTAAAGTTCATATGGAACCAAAAAAGAGCCCGCATCACCAAGTCAATCCTAAGCCAAAAGAACAAAGCTGGAGGCATAAAGCTACCTGACTTCAAACTATACTACAAGGCTACAGTAACCAAAACAGCATGGTACTGGCACCACAACAGAGATATAGATCAATGGAACAGAACATAGTCCTCAGAAACGATGCTGCATATCTACAACTATCTGATCTTTGACAAACCTGACAAAAACAAGAAACGTTCTGCACAGCAAAAGAAACTACCATCAGACTGAACAGGCAACCTACAAAATGGGAGAAAATTTTCGCAACCTACTCATCTGACAAAGGGCTAATATCCAGAATCTACAATGAACTCAAACAAATTTACAAAAAACAAACAACCCCATCGGAAAGCGGGCAAAGGACATGAACAGACACTTCTCAAAAGAAGACATTTATGCAGCCAAAAAACACATGAAAAGATGCTCATCATCACTGGCCATCAGAGAAATGCAAATCAAAACCACAGTGAGATACCATCTCACACCAGTTAGAATGGTGATCATTAAAAAGTCAGGAAACAACAGGTGCTGGAGAGGATGTGGAGAAATAGGAACACTTTTACACTGTTGGTGGGACTGTAAACTAGTTCAACCATTGTGGAAGTCAGTGTGGCGATTCCTCAGGGATCTAGAACTAGAAATACCATTTGACCCAGCCATCCCATTACTGGGTATATACCCAAAGGACTATAAATCATGCTTCTATAAAGACACATGCACACGTATGTTTATTGCAGCACTATTCACAATAGCAAAGAGTTGGAACCAACCCAAATGTCCAACAACGATAGACTGGATTAAGAAAATGTGGCACATATACACCATGGAATACTATGCAGCCATAAAAAATGATGAGTTCGTGTCCTTTGTAGGGACATGGATGAAACTGGAAAACATCATTCTCAGTAAACTATCACAAGGACAAAAAACCAAACACCGCATGTTCTCACTCGTAGGTGGGAATTGAACAATGAGAACTCATGGACACAGGAAGGGGAACATCACACTCCGGGGACTGTTGTGGGGTGGGGGGAGGGGGGAGCGACAGCATTAGGAGATACACCTAATGCTAAATGATGAGTTAATGGGTGCAGGAAATCAACATGGCACATGTATACATATGTAACAAACCTGCACATTGTGCACATGTACCCTAAAACCCTAAAGTATAATAAAAAAAAAAAAGAAGTCAGAACAGATAGTGGCTAGGATGAAGAGAAAAGGGAACGCTTATATGCTGCTAGTGGGAATATAATTAGTAAAACCCCTATGGGCAACAATATGGAAATTTATCAAAGATCTAAAAATAGAACTACCATTCAACCCAGCAATCCAACTACTGGGTATATATCCAGAGGAAAAAAATCATTTTATCATAAACTAACCTACAATGGCTTGTTTACTGTTGCACTATTCACACTAGCAAAGTCACAGAATCAACCTACATGTCCATCAATGGTGGGTTGGAAAAAGAAAATTTGGCATATATACACCATAGAATACTATGCAGCCATAAAAAAAGAATGAAATCATGTCCTTTGCAGCAACATGAATGCAGCTGGAAGCCATTATCCTAAGTGAAATAACACAAAAACATAAAATCAAATACCACATATTCCCACTTATAAGAGGGAGCTAAACAATGAGTATAGATGGACATAAAGATAGAAGCAATATATATTAAGGACTGTCAAGCGGGGTAGGGTGAGTGCTAAAACTACTTATTGGATACAATATTCACTATTTGGGTTTAGCATTCACTTTAAGTAAACCCCAATATTACTCAATATACCCATGTAACCAACCTACACATCTACCCCCTAAATCTGTGATAAAATAAAATATGTGTTTTTAATCAACTATGAGTGATGACAGATTAACAAATCTGATATGCTACATAAATGTACTAAATGTATATATTCATTTTTAAATATGAATATGCAAGGAAAATCTATTTTGAAGTCATTGACAAGTTCTCGAAAGTTCATTCTTGAAAACAGAAATTCCAATGTCATTACTCATTATTATGACATATTAATATACAGGTATAAATTTTCAACATTTAAAGAAATGATTTGCGTCTTTAAAAAGTATCAATCTATAGCTTTTTCCTTTTTGTACTGCAATATGTATTTTTAAATTTTCATTTTTTAAAAATTTTACTGGCATGGTCATATATTCAAAATACAAGAAAAGAAAGTTTTCTCCCATCCAAGTACTAACCATGCCCAAACCTGCTTAGCTTCTGAGTGGAAGACAGTGTGGCGATTCCTCAAGGATTTAGAACCAGAAATACCATTTGACCCAGCAATCCCATTACTGGGTATATACCCAAAGGATTATAAATCAATCTACTATAAAGACACACGCACAACTATGTTTATTGCAGCACTACTTACAATAGCAAAAACTTGGAACCAAACCGAATGCCCATGAATGATAGACTGGATAAAGAAAATGCAGCACATGTACACCATGGAATATTACGCAGCCATAAAGAAGAATGAGTTCGTGTCCTTTGCAGGGAAACTGATGAAGCCAGAAACCATCATTCTCAGCAAAACAACACATAAACAGAAAACCAAATACTGCATGTTCTCACTCCTAAGTGGGAGTTGAACAATGAGAGCACATGAACACAGGGAGGGGAACATCACACACCAGGGCCCATTGTGGGTGGGAAGCAAGGGGAGGGAGAGCATTAGGACAAATATTTAATGCATGCACAGCTTAAAACCTAGATGACAGGACCTAGATGACAGGTTGATAGGTGCAGCAAACCATCATGGCACACATATACCTATGTAACAAATCTGCACGTTCTGCACATGTATCCCAAAACTTAAAGTAAAATAAAACACAAAGAACAGTTTTCACTGTCTGCATTTTTTTTCTAGCCAGAATTAGTATCTCATTATTCTTATTGAAAATAATTGTGTCATTCCAGAGAAAATATCAATACACCACTGCTCACACTACTGCTGTGTGAGATCTAACGTGCATTTAACAAATTTATTTTCCATTTAATGAAAATAGTATTTAATATTAAATTTTCTATTTAATGTATTCAAAATAAATTTTGTTATTTGCAACTAAGAACCCTGATCTATTTGAAGGGATAATCAAAGGGAGTGGTTTAAAAGATGTATCAAAGGCAGAAAAGATACTCTACAGATGACTGCTCTGACAGAAGGAAATAAATGACAAGATCTTAAAACTTACAATGTTATGCCTCTACTAAAAATCAAAGTAAATACAGTATCTCCTTAATATGCATTTTTAAATGATAGCAAACACTTCAGGGCTTACCTCTTGTAAATTTCTCTTCATGTGGGATCCTTAGCCAACCCAATATTGATAATAGTGTTAAGTGTTTGAGTTTCACATATATAGTATTTTAAAACAGATATTGAGTTTAGAAATAGGAATCAAGAATACTTTTTATTTAAGGGGTTTACTATGTTATTTGGGTAGAAAGACATATGCATTAGAAAGGCAAGTGAAAATGAAAACTCAATAGGTCAAACGTCAATGTGCAAGGATGATAGTATTGCTCTCATTATAAGAAAATATTGAAGATTTTTTACATTATTATTAACTTTCCCATTGTTGAACATTCAGTGATACCATCAGGCAAAAAGTTCTATGAATTGTTTCATGTACAAATAATCACAATAACAACAACATCTAACGTGAATCAACTGCTTCTATGTATGAGACACCCTTCTGAGCACCGTATGTGCTTCAACTTATGAAATTCTTATGAACTTAGGACTGGCTTTAAAGCCTAAAATATGAAAATCAATTAATGATTAAATACTGCCTCCAAGCCATGACAGCATAATTTTTCAGGGGTAAATAAAATTATTTTTTCTAGTGCTTTTTAATATTGATAAAACATAAATCTTTTTTAAACAGAATGTTCTTTAAATGTGTATCTCTTCATGTTCATGTTTCCTGAGCACATTCCACATTTTTCCCTTTTGTGGCGTCATCAAAGCGTTCTGCAACAGACCTGGTATTATGAACAGGCACCATCACACACATAATCCTATGTACCTGTGCACATGGCATGCTTCCCTATTTACCTGGGTTATTCCCATTACTAGTGAAATTTTATGAACTATCATAAAATAGACAAGATATGCACACCTTATAAACTACCTTATGTAGGATCTGAAGTGCCATCTGCATTCACAAAAACCAATGTGTTCTAAAAGTCATTTTCATCAGGTGGAAGGTAAGAGCTTGTTTACATAATTAATTTGACTTAATAGTTCATTTTTTCTTCAATATCGAGTATTCAGTTAAGCAACCCATAAACTTTAAATAGATGAATAAATGCATTGAAAATCTTCTCAAAGAAATGCTTTTTTATGACAATGCCTTTTGTACTCAATATTATTAACTTACTAACTTTTATAATAGCTTTGTTTATTATGAATTTATTTGGTGTTAATATAGGTGTCAGGTTTTCTGAAGGGCAGTGATAACAAGCAGTAACAAAATGGCAAAATATACTTTTGAAGACACAAGCAAATTATAGCTTTAATAAAAACAATGTATCCATTTAATAGCCAACCAAAAGTGGAGATAATAAATGCTACAAGGCACAGAAGGGCATTTAGTCATTTAGAAATAACCAAAGAGAGAGCATGCAGTCCTTGAGTATCTCTGCTCATTCCCAGAAGTCTCAGTTTAAAAGTAAAGTTGTATTATAGCTAAATATGTTCTTTAACAATTCCTATGCCTCCTTCTGTAGCATTCCCCCTTTTTCCACACAAGTGCCAATTACGTTTGAACTCTGATCTTCCTCCCAAAGCCTTGCATCACAAAAACAGCATTGGGAATATGTATTCCTCTTCCATATAGAGTGCATTTTTTTTTTTTTTTGAGACAGAGTCTTGCTCTGTTGCCCAGGCTGGAGTGCACTGATGCAGTCTCAGCTCACTGCAACCTCTGCCTCCCGGATTCAAGCGATTCTCCTGCCTCAGCCACCCAAGTAGCTGGAACCACAGGCGTGCATCACCACACCCAGCTAATTTTTGTATTTTTACTAGAGACAAGGTTTCACCATGTTGGCCAGGGTGGTCTCCATCTCTTGACCTCGTAATCTACCTCAGCCTCCCAAAGTGCTGGGATTACAGGTGTGAGCCATCGCACCCAGCCTAGAGCGCAGTTTTAAGTTATAAAACCCATTGAGATTATTCCAAACCTAAAATTATAACTCTTCAGACAAGGAGAAAAATTCTAAGAAAATTCTAAAAATTCTAAGATTGACATTTCGGGAAATAGCAGTTAGGTTCCTACTTCTGCAGGTATCACCTTCACTTTGTAGATTTAACCAGCATCTGACTCCCACCCTCGAAACAGTAATTGCCTTGGAGTTTTCCTTCCCCACACACAACAGGAAGACAGCTACTTCCAAAGAGTTCTTCCTCCCCCAACCCAAGCTCAATGCTTATTACTTTTAGACTCATATTACTCTTATAACATCCTTTATCCTCCCTTGAACTATGGTCCATTCATTGAGAACTAACGTCTTTCTCTTTAGCTAATTTCCAGCAGCATCATCAGTGACTTCCACATACAAATTAATGACCAATACAGATTTCTGACTTCCTAGTCCTGTTACTTCACTTCGTATTATTTTCAACTGTACTCTACTCAGTCACTTACTCACATACTCACCCATTACTTATATCTTTCAAGTGAACTCTACCTCTGAGATCTAGACCTGGGCCATTGTGACCACAATTTACGTTTTTCCCAGTATTCTTTTTTTTTCAGAGTGTCTTGCTCTGTCACCCAGGCTGAAGTGCAGTGTTGGGGTCTTGGCTCACTGCAAACCTCCGCCTCCCAGGTTCAAGCGATTCTTCTGCCTCAGCCTCCTAAGTAGCTTGGATTACAGGTGCCCACCACCATGTTCCACTATTTTTTTTGTATTCTTAGTAGAGACAGGGTTTCACCACGTTGGCCAGGCTGGTTTTAAACTCTTGAGCTCAACTGATCCTCCTACCTCAGCCTCCCAAAGTGCTAGGATTACAGGTGTGAGCTACTAGTATTCTTAATCAGTTATTCCCATGTTATGGTATTTTATTTACCTAACAACCTCTCTTAGTCTACCTACTTCCTCTACCTTTAGCAGCCTTTATGTATCTTTACCTCTTTCCCTATACAAAAAACATTTCACACCCATCTCTTTAAGCTCTCTCTGATCAATTTCCTCTACTTCTGTGCCCCACTGGGCACCTGGCATTCCATTTCACAGAGGCCAATGCTGTTGAAATTCAGCTGCAATCTAACAGCAACCAGAGAAAATTTTACTACCAGATAGACTTGTGCCTCTGTAAGTTTATAGCCGTTGACCTCAGCAAAGGAACACTTCCCAGCAACTCTTGTTTCCTATTTAGAATTTTTTTAAAAGTTCTAATCTTCATCCCCTTCTCTTAGTCTCAGATTTTACATTATGCTGAAAAATAGGCAAAATATCATAAAACAAATTCTGTAAGTTCTTGCAACAAATATACAAACCCATTAGCATCTGCATTTTTCCCTTCCTGTCTCCCCACTGTTATAAAAGAAGTGCTTACCTTTTCGTTTCCAAGCCTTTCATTTTGTGCTTGTGATCCTATTTCCACCAATTCCCCCTACACATAATCAATCATTCCTTAAAGGTTATTTTTCAACTACTCCTTCTCCTCCCTACTGGCTACTTATCATTAGCATTTAAATATATTCAGTCTTTCCTCCAACTCAAAATAAAAAAGCAACAACGCACTCCCCATCTCTTTCCTCTTTTCATAATCAAAGTCCCCCAACGCGTTTTCTTATGCTTTGTTTTTAATTCCTCACTGGTGATGCCTCTTTCTCCCAAATTCCCTAGTTCTATAATGGAAACAGCTTGCACTGACTCAAGAGAGCCAAGTGTATGAGCCTCTTCCCAATCGCACTATGATCTAACACTGTCAACTCAAAAATAAGTCATGATAGGAATGTTTATCTCATGCAAACTAGCAAATGTTACACATCTACGAATCAGCTTTGTTTACCAGCACACTGCTCTTTATCTTCTTCCACCCATCCTGTAAATGTCATTTCACAGCATTCTAGATGTTAATACATACAGGCTAACTTTTCATTTTCTGAAATTCAACCACCATCTAGGTACTAAGAATTCTCACAACTATATCACAAGCCTAAAACTCACTCCCTATAGGTCTAAATCCAAGTTTCCAATGTTTCCCTCCATTTAAATGTCTCCAGCACATGTCAAATTTTATTTCCAAAACTCAACTTTTTCTTTCACAAAACTCGTCCTTTCTTTGTGTCATGTTTCCGTAAGTGACATATTTAGTTGCTCAAGCAAGAAATCTTGTATTATAGTTGACTCATCTTCCTTCACTTGCCAGAATAGTCCACATTTCTCAAATCCACAACTTTTTATCCTTACCCTTGCTGTCCTACAACCTTAAGGTAAAATCTAAATTATGTCAATAGCCTTCTAACTTGTGCTTTTGCCTCCAGTACTGTTCCAGGTCAATTCATTTCCCATACTACAGCAAGACTGGTATTTTAAAAATCATGTAACTCTCATATTTAAGAGTTGCTAATTCAAAACCCTTTTGTAGTTCATAAAGCATCTTTTAATCTAGGTCCTGATTATTTTCCCAGGGAACTCACTATATTCTAGCTCTACTTTATGCTACAGCTATTTCAATGCATTCTGTTCTCAATTTTGAGATGCTTCTGCTTTCTGTGGGATCTTTATTTGTATCACTACTCTCCACCTCCCAAAGCCCTCTACTTCCCCTGTGTCATTAGTCATTGCCCCTGATTAATTCACTCATTATTACTATTAAAGATGGGGTCTCGCTATGTTGCCCAGACTGGACTCAAACTCCTGGACTCAACTGATCCTCCCACCTCAGCCTCCCAAAGCACTAGGATTACAGGCACGAGCCACCACACTGGCCTATTTTTGCTTTCCAAAAAGGAAATCCCTTCAAAAAATTTAAATTTTGAATTCCTTTCAAAATTAAGAGTGTGGATTTCTTTCAGATTTTGTATCAGATTTGTGTTGTTCCTGTGACAAATTTCCACAAACTTAGTTCCTTGAAACTACACAAATTTGTTACCTAGAGTGTTGGAGGTCAGTAGCCTGACCAGGTCTCACCGGCCTGAAGTCAGTGTCTACAGTGCTGGGTTCCTTTCTACAGTCTCTATGAGAGAACCCATTTCTTGGTCTTTTACAGATGCTAGAAGCCACCCACGTTCTTTGACTTGGATTCCCCCTTCCTCCATCTTCAAAGCTAGCAGAAACTGATGGTATCCTTCTCACATTATATCACATGACCTTGCTTCTGCCGTCACATCTCCTGCTCAGACTCTGACTTTTATGCATCTATCTTTCACTTTTAAGGAGCTTGAGATTACACTGAATCACCTGAATAATCCAGGATAATCTCTCATTTTAAGCCCTTTCTTTAAAATATCTATAAGATAACATATTTACATGTTCTTAAGTTTACACCGTGGACACTTTCAGAGCCATTACCATGCCTACTATAGATCCTCATCTTTTATCAAATTTCTGGGTGTTCAGTGTACATTCATGAATATTCAATGATGTGTTTTCCCACATCACTCAAGATAAAACCCTGCAAACAGCTCTACATGTTTTTTAAGTACCTAGGGATATTAGCAGAGACTCAAAGTACCACAATTCATCATTTTAAAGAGAAATATTTATTAAGCAAACATCTGTTTATGGCTTTATCTTTTATACTAAGATATACGGGCCCAAGTATTCTTGAGCAACCTTACATTCTGTATTTCAAATGTTCTATGTCATGATACTAACCATACTTACTATTGAAATCATGACCAATGAAAATTTAGGCCAAAAAAATGTAACTCCCTAATTTAAATATGTTAATTAGGATGTTGGACTTTTTCTTCAAGGGCATGGTAGACCCACTATCTCTGGCAAACCGTAAATGATATGAAGAAATTGAATATCATTATGAAAACAAAGCACTTTTGTATTACACTCCATTAGTTACCAGTATATTGTAATGCGAAAACCAAAAATATCTTTTCTTTAGGACATAATACAAAAATACATCCAGGTCCTCAATAAAAGTTAGCTTAATCTGAAAACATGCTAAGTATATAAAGTTCTGAATTTATAGGAAAACGTGATGGAAATAACATTTTTGCGCTGGTAATGTTTCATGATACAAATGTATTTAGCTTAGAAAAGAAATGCCCAAGAGCTATCAACAATGGCATTCTTCTATCTACCCATAGTATTTCACTGTCCGAAAATGATACAGGCTGTCACAGTTATAACTAGATTCAAACCTGAGTCCTCACTGGGACAATTTCTACCAGTAGAAAAATAAAATACATAAACATTTAGAGACAAAAATGTATCATTGATAAGCGAATATGCAAAGAAAACAGTTCCCCTCTTCATGGTTTCATAACCCATAATCTTCTAAAATGGATTTTGCAAACAACTGTAATGTGTGAGGTTTTATATAATCCACATAGGGCCTGAGCGGATGGCTGCTAGACAAAGTTCTGCCCTCAGAATATATTGTCCTTTAGTCAGCTGACCAATGCCAGTTACCTTCCAGTTTAATTAGTCATTTATTTTTCAAAATATACACTTTCTAGGCCAGGCGTGCTGGCTCAGGCCTGTCATCTCAGCACTTTGGGAGGCCGAGACAGGCAGATCACCTGAGGTCAGGAGTTTGAGACCAGCTTGGCCAACATGGTGAAACCCCATCTCTATAAAAATACAAAAATTAGCCACGCATGGTGGCGGACACCTGTAATCCCAGCTATTCAGGAAGCTGAGGCAGGAGAATCGCTTGAACCTGGGACACAGAGGTTGCAGTGAGCCGAGATCACGCCATTGCACTCCAGCCTGGGTGACAGGAGTGATAGTGTCTCAAAAAAAAAAAAAAAAAGAAATACAGAATTTCTAAATGCCTTTATCAAAATGGAGTAACACAATAACCACTCTTGCCTTTATTTATTTATTTTCCTGTTAATACTCAGCTCTCTAGGAAGATGTGCAAGAGACAATGAGATATTCTAAGAATGAAAAGTTGTGGAGGGCAGTGAAGGGAGAGCTGGGTGATGAGGCTGCCACGTGAGGTCCTGGATACTTCAAGGGCACAGAAATTTCAGAACGGAAGGTGAAGAGAGCTTGCCTACTTTGCAGTTTTCCCTAGAGCTAGCCATGCCGGAGACCACTGTATTTGCTTTACTTTTTTAACACAGGGTATTAGAAACAGAGAATCTGGCCTGGACAGATCTCTTTAGATCAGGTTCCTTCTAATAGGACCCAGTACAGGTACAGCAGCCACAGCCATAGTAAGTCAGAATGATGTCCACAGGGTGGAGTCTGCTCAGGGCTGCCCCATCTGTGTTTGCCTGGATTGGCCAGAGAACTCAAGAAATCTCCTCTGATCATTTTCTACAATTGACGAATTTTAATCTGCTTACTATGACTCAATAACGAAGCTACCGACCTTATAATTCTGATATTTAAATGGTACTTTCTTTCTAGACAATATTAAAAAATTAATATAAGATTATATTTTAGTGACTTTTCAAAATCAGGATCCAAATGTTCATGCATAAGACTCTTATGTTTGTGTTATGTCTTCTATATTAGAAACTCCTAAATTTGATTAAAGAGCAGGTATAGGCAGCTATATTTTATCTTAACAGAAATGTGTATTAAAATGCTCTAGTGACTTCAGTGTGTATGGAATTCTAAAAATGCTTTTATGTTTTCTTCTCCTAGAAGGAAGTACTTCAACAGTTACTCTTGAATGTCACTAAAATGTTTTTAAAGTTTATTTCAACACTCCTCAGCCTCAAAAAAAAAAAAAAAAAAAAAAAACACTTTTAAAATAGCTTGGAAAAAATATATAGTTTGGAAAAAGTTGTATGATACTGAAATGAAGAACAGTAGCTATGAAATATTTACACACTTGATGCATGCTTTTTTTTCAAATTGCCTCAAGGCAGACGTTGTGCTTCAAACAAATAGAGTCTGGAGGTAATCTGAGTGGGGTGACGGAGTTACCGTCCTTGTTAAGAAAAGTGAGTCAGTTTGCATCACTGCAAAATATTGAGCTTTATTCCAACCACCATCTTTCATATTCTCTTATCAATGATAAATTTTATTTCTAACTGTTTGTGTTGTCTATATATTTTTCTTTTCCGGCGATAGAAATTGTCCCAATGAGAACTCAAGTTTGAATCTAGCTTTAACTATGACAGCCTACATCAGCTACAGACAGTGAAATACAACAGGTAGATATAAGAATGCCAGTGTTGATATCTCTTGGGCATGCCTTTCTTTTTCTTAAGTTAAATATATTTGTATTATGAAATATTACAAACAGAAATGTTATACAATGGACACCCATATGCACATGTTCAAAAGGTTACTATATCTCATGCATTGCTATAATTATTTCATACTTTAAGTTACACAATGGAGGAAGAGAGTAGAATAGTGGTTAGCAAGGCTGGCAAGGATAGTAGGACGGTTGGATGGAGAGAGACTGGTTAATAAGCACAAAAATAGATAGGAGTAATAAATTACAGTGTTTGATAGTATAGTCTGATGAATGTAGTTAACAATTTTTTCTGCTTTTTGTCTTTCAAGGTACAAATTTTAGGATAAATGACCTAAATAAAGGCATCACCTCTGTACTTAAACTGGACTGCATAATATTCGTTTAAATAGTCACATAGCTGAGAATTCTGTAGTATTATCAAGAAGATGTGTTTCCAGATTCAGGAAATGATAAAGTAAAAATGCACACCTAAAGTTACAAGAAAATATTATGGACTGTAAAAATGTGCAGTGTTAACACTTTCAATTCATTGTTTCAATTCATCTGTAAAACGGCAATATTAAATTTTGGTAAATTTAGTATTTAACAAAATTGTTTTATAGAAACAAGAAAGCTCCACAATTTTTTACTCCATTTGATGAGAATAGCTTGAGGGCTTTATTTTTTACTGAATCTTGCAGTTCCTAGTTTGCGATTTTTCCTCACGTTATAAAACACTCATGATTTTTACAAGCAGTATTTCAAAAACTAGGAAGTTCCCTATTATTTAAAAAGCTTAAGCGTCTGAATTTCCCATTACATAGCTGTCTTAGTTATTACATGAGATGTTTCTAAGTAAAATCATGATGGAAACAAGTTGAGAATTAACCATAAGATTCCAGCATGGCCTGATGGCAACATCTGATACAAAGTGTTGAGAGCAAAATATTTCAATGGATAGCATTCTTTAAGTCTCCCCAAATATAATTATATCCCCTTGTTTCTAAAATAATCTTTGGAATTAATGAGGTATAAGTGTGTACGTATCTCCCAGAAATTGGAAAGGATGCTTAAGGGCAAAATTTCAAATAATGAAATCTTTATTTTGCATCTTTATACCTTCATGAAGTGTGAAGACCAATTGGAAACATAATACCACCTGAAATATCAAGACAGAGACATTAGGATATAATTTGGAGCTGCAAAATTGGAGTCAGAGGTAAGATAGAGCAAGATGGCCAGATAGAAGCCTCCACCTGCAGGAACACCAAGTTGAACAACTATCCATATGCATACCAAAAAAAATGTTAATAAGAACCAAAAATCAGGTAAGCAATCATAGTACCTAGTTTTCTGATTCATATCACTAAAAGAGTCAGTGAAGAGGGTAAGAAATATAGTCTTGAAACGCTGATGCCACCCCTCCCCAATACCATGGAGGTAGCAACCGCGTGCCATGGAGAAGGAATCTGTACAATTGGCAGACAGAGAGAGCAGTGATTATGGGAATTTTTACTGGAACTCAGTGCCACCCTGTCATAGCAGAAAGCAACACCAGGTAGTACTCAGCCGATGCCCATAGAAGGAGCATTTAGACCAGCACTAGCCAGCGGCAAATTGGGAATCCCAATAGTTGGAACCTGAGTTCCACTAAATCTTACCACTGTGAGCTAAAGGGCTCTGGGGTCCTAAATAAACTTGAAAGGCAGTCTAGGCCTGCAATTCCTGGGGTAAGTCCTGGTGTTGTGATGAGCTTGGAGCCAGTGGAGTTGGAGGCACATGACCCAGTGGGAAACCAGCTGGGTCAGCCAAGGGAGCATGTGCCTCCCTTCTCCCAACCCCAGGCAGCACAGCCTGTAGCACCCGGAGAGATCCCTTCCCTTTGTTGAGGAGAGGAGACGGAAAAGTAAAGAGAATTTTGTCTTCCAACTTGGATACCAGCTCAGCCACAGTAGGATATGGCACCAGGCAGAGTCCTGAGGTCCCCAGTTCAGACCTTTGCTCCTGGATGACATTTCTTGACAGACCCTGTGCCAGAAGGGAATGCTTGAGAAGGACCCAGACCTGAAAGGATTCATCACCTGCTGACTAAAGAGCCCATGGGCCCTGAATAATCATCATCGCTACCCAGGCAGTGCTCACAATGGGCTCTGGATGAGACTCGGGGATGTGCTGGCTCCATATGAAACTCAGCACATTCCCAGCTGTGGTGGCTAGAAGGAGGGATTCTTTCTGTTTGAGAAGAGGTAAGAGTAAAGGGGACTTTGCCTTGCAGTTTTAGTACTAGCTTGGCCACAGTGCAGTAGGGCACCAAGTAGGCCCTTGAGGCCCTGATTCCAGGCCTTGGCTCTTGGACAGCATTCCTGGACCTGCCCTGGGGAATAAGGGAGCTCGCTGCACTAAAGGGTAAGTACCATGTCTGGCAGCGTTCACCTTAAGATGACTGAAGACCCCTTGGGCCTCGGGTGACCACAGGCAGTAGTCAGGCCATACTTGCCATGAGCCTGGGGTAGTGGTGTCCATGGAGAAAGACTCCTCTGCTTATGGAAAGGAGAGTGGCAAGGACTTTGACTTATGGCTTGGGTGCCAGCTCAGCTGCAGTGAATAGAGCACCAGATAGATCCCTAAGGTTTCTTACTCCAGGTCCTGGCTCCCAGACAATACCTATGGACCTACCTGAGACTGGAGAAACTCACCACCCTGAAAGGAAGGATACAAGCCTAGCTGGCTTCACTCCCTGCTGATTGTAGAGCCCTAGGGCCATGAGTGATAATAGGCAGTGTCCAGTCAGTGATTACAGTAGTCCTTGGGTGAGACCCATAGCTGTGATGGCCTCAAGTCTGGCCCAGCATAGTCCCAGTGGTGGTGGCCACAGATGTACTTGTGTCACCCCTCCCTCAGTTCCAGGAAGCTCAGCACAGAAATGAATCCCACTTATAATAGCTACAAATAAAATATCTATGAATTGGCCAGACAAGAAAGATTTCTACAATAAAAACTATAAAATACTGATGCAGTAAGTTGAAGAGGACACAAAAAATGGAAAGATATTCTATATTTATGGATTGTAAGAATCAGTATTGCTGAAATGTCCATGTTACTTAAAGCAAAGTACAGATTAAATGCAATCTCTATCACCATACCAATGACACTCTTCACGGGAGAAAAAAGTCTTAAAATTTATATAGTACCATAAAAGACCCAGAATAGCCAAAGTCATCCGAGCAAAAAGAACAAAACTGGAACAATCACATTACCTGACCTCACATTGGACTACAGAGCTGTAGTAACCAAACAGCATGGCACTAAAATAAAAAACCCATAGACCAACGGAATAGACACTCCAGAAACAAACTCATACACTTACAGTGAACTTATTTCTGACAGGGTGCCAAGAACATACACTGGGGAAAGGACAGTCTCTACAATAAATGTTGCTGGGAAAACTGGATATCCATATGCAGAAGAAAGAAACGAGACTCCTATCTCTCACCATATACAAAAGTCAAATCAAAATGTATCAGACTTAAATCTAATATTCAAACTATTAAATACTAAAATAAAACATTAAGAAAACTCTCTAGGACACCAGATTGGGCAAAGATTTCCTTAGTACCCTATAAGTACAAGTAACCAAATCAAAAATGGACAAATTGAATCACATCAAGTTATAAAGCTTCTGCACAGCAAAGGAAACAATCGACAAAGTGAACAGGCAACCCACAGAACGGGAGAAAATATTTGCAAACTACCAATCTGACAAGCGATTAATAACCAGGATACATAAGGAGCTCAAATAAGCTCACCTTGTACACCAAGGATTAATTTGTCCTCAGCTAAAGATGACAAAATTCCAAACACAAACAGCAGGGGAAAAGGTGAGGCTTGCTAGAGCTAATGGGACCTGGGGAGGCAGCTCAGACCCTAGAAAATACAAGTCTGTCAAGCCTCTCCAAAGACGCTGGGAAGGCTTAGGCCCACAGGCAAGCAACCACAATTACGGCCTTCCAGTATGTCTGGGGTGCAAGCCACAGGCTGCAGTGGACAAATGGCGTATCTGCCCACTGTAGAGTCCCAGATTGGCCCCTGAACCAGGATTTCCTATTTCTTGTACAACCAATGAACCTGCTGGGTCATCATGGCTCATCTTCAGAAACACATTAGCTGAAAGAGGCTATATTAAAGGTCATACTTTGACCCAACTGAATACACTTTCAGACATGCCCTAGAGATGAGCCACTTGCAGCCTATATTTTTGCCTTAGATACGCCAGTTTTCCTTTGTAGATACCCACGTTGAAGCATCAGTTTTCAAATGCAACCAGAGTTGGAATTTTTGTGAAGCTAATGAAGCTTAATCTTCAGGGCCATTTCCAA
Organism: Hylobates moloch; assembly: GCF_009828535.3. Lineage (NCBI taxonomy): Eukaryota > Metazoa > Chordata > Mammalia > Primates > Hylobatidae > Hylobates > Hylobates moloch. The sequence continues at coordinate 116,055,557 of NW_026652283.1, forward strand.
GACCCTATACCTAGTTTTATATTATACTCTTTTTGTTAAAACATCTTTCTAAATAGTTGAAGCTTCCACCCACAAAATCTGGATCCACCCCTGGTCATGGCGTAAACACTTGGAGAATGGTCACTAGAATCTGCCCTACTCCTGGTACGTGGAGGAACTCACATGTAAAGGCTGAGTTTTCCTGGCTGTGCCTCAGTGGACACAAACAGCTTACCCAGCCGCCTCTCCCTGAGCAGATCATCATCTCAGGGAGGTAGAAGGAAGCCAGGACTTGGTGCTGGAAATGCATAAAGCAAGCCAGGAAGAAAGGGGGAAGTGGTAATGGGAAGGAAGAAAAGAGGAGACATGAAAAGCAAACTATTTAGCAATAAATTAGCACAGCTTCCTAATGCTGTTAGGCAGCATACTAGACTGCGAGCCCCTTGAGGGGAGCGCGGTGCATTCCTTTGGGTAGTTCCAGTGCCCAGCATAGTGCTTCATCAACATCAAACGATACCCTTCCTTTCATCTAGTCATTTTTCATCTCCCTTTTTACCAGGTAATATTCTCAATGTTCACATTCTCAGAGGCTTGTAAACCAACAGAAGCATAGAAGAATCGATGCTGCTAGTGCCTCCTTAAATGTTTCCCTTTAGAGTGCAGCTGAAGGGGAAAAGCTCCTTTGCTGCTCATTTTTTCTTAAATCGTCCGTATACATCAGACACCTTCATCTCTTCACCCTGTGACCTAGCAAGGAAAGCAGCAGCAACGACTTCGCGGTAACAACCTTTTCCCCACTGAGCACTCTCCATTCAGAATATGCAGGGTTGGCTTCGAAGTCTTTTTTTTTTTTTTCTCCTATTCCCCAGAATAGAGTCTCACTCTGTCACCCAGGCTGGAGTGCAGTGGCGCAGTCTCAGCTCACTACAATCTCCACCTCCCAGGTTCAAGCGATTCTTGTGCCTCAGTCTCCCGAGGAGCTGGGATTACAGGCATGCACCACCACACCCGACTAATTTTTGCATTTCTAGTAGAGGGGGAGTTTCGCCATGTTGGCAAGCTGGTCTAGAACTCCTGGCCTCAAGTGTTCCGCCTGCCTTAGCCTCCCAAAGTGCCAGGATTACAGGCGTCAGCCACTGCGCCCAGCCTGCTTGGGATCCCGCATTAATTGGCGTCAAACATTTAACACATTAACAGACACGTGGAATTGGTCCCTTTTTACAGGTAGCACCTCTGGGGCACAGACTGCTTCAGGCTGCTATTCTGTTTACATTCATAGTAAAAAACAGTAGACATGGGTCTGTTCATGTTCTACTTCCAACAGTAAAGGAATGTAAAATGCACACGCCTGTGGTCCCAGCTACTTAGGGGAATGAGATGGGAGGATCCTTTGAGCCCAGGAAGTGGAGGCTCAGTGAGCCATCATTCCACCGCTGCACTCCAGCTTGGCATATAGTGAGACCTTACCTAAAAAAGAAAAAAAAAAAAAAAAGCCGAACACTGTCATTATGAGAAGCTCATTACCCACTGCTCACTATTACAGAGATGCTTTATACGTTTGATAAGTTTCGTGATTTTTTTTAGTTTTTAAAAATCAATGAGTATGTGGTACTTATGAAAATAATAGGAGAGGATATGTCTTTACACTGATGCCGAAATAAAAATTTAGAAGTGTTTTAAAGTTTAAAGTTGTTATTAAAACTGAGCTCTAGGCAGGTTTGGAAAATTAAAATGAGTAACTGAACACATTTTGCAGCAAGTCCAGCAGACCAGCAGCTGCACCTACGGCACCACATGAGCTGCTGTGGCCACACTGATCAATTAGGCCCAGTATCACCGGCTGGGGTCTTTGTTAGTCACACCTAACTCCTCCATGAAGCAGTAGTGACACTGTAAATTGAAGAACAAACACTGGTTCTGAAAAAGAAACCTCATCAGTTTTGCATTCCAGCATTTATGGCTTTTATGCGTTTGCATAGAGAGGGGTGACCCGCCAGGCCCAGGGAAACCTGGACCTGGGGTGGGGTAGGGGAAAGCAAGGCTGTTAAATACTAGAGTCTGTAGCGGCTCCCAGTCTGTCCTCACACCGTGTTATGAGAGAAGAGTCGCAAGGTGTAACTCAAGAAACTGAACACATGAAAGTCTAAAGCCCTCTCTTGACATGTAAGTGCACATGTGTTGATTCTTGTCCTTGCCTTCCACAGGGGCTGCTGCAAGGTGATATTGCAAAGCCTGTGACTGCAAGGCGTCTACCGCGGCCTTCAGTCAGCTGAAAGCATTGGTCTCCTCCTCCAGTTCCTAGTGCTTTTCCACCACCTTGCACTTCTCCCTCCTGGTGGACCCGCTTCAGGTGCCCAAACTCCTCATGGAGCTCCCTTTCCTTCTCTTTCAGCTCCACCTCTGTGGGGAGGAGTGGTGTTGGGGAAGGGGTTGTTCAAAAAGAATAAAAAGCAAATAAAATAATGAAAATGTGAATTTTCATTATTCTGAAAAAGAAAGAAACTCCATCAGTTTTGCATTCCAGCATTCATCGCTTTTACGTGTTTGCATAGAGAGAGGTGACCCACCAGGCCCGGGGAAGCCTGGACCTGGCGGGGGGTGGGGGAAAGCAAGGCTGTTAAACACTGGAGTCTTCACCAGCTCCCAGTTTGTCAATTTTCATCAAAACAAATATTGAAAACGAGAATGTTCATTATTTATTGGACCACAAATCATAGACAGCAAGAATGTCCAGAAAAGAAGTGGCTATTAGGTACTCATGTAGAAAGATGGAAACAGAAACACAGCAATAGTGAGATATCCATATTACAGGGATGGCAGGCAATCAGCAAAGGACCTCCAGGAGACGTCTTGTTCAGGGACTATGCTGTCCAACAGGAATAGAGACAGGACTCATGAACTACCCAAACTTTATACAAGTGAGCTCCTTCCTGTGGCTCACGGAACAAATAATTCTCTTATTATCTACAGAAGAGAGTAATTTATCAGCAGCCAGCACTGCACAGCATTCAGCCAGAAACAGTGACACCCGTAAGTGTTTCAAAATGCTGCATGCTTCTCATCTAAATTTCCTCCTGTGGGCACGTTTCCTCTCCAAGATTAAGGATTATCGTAAGCCAAGAAGAGTCACAGTGGTACACTTAAGACCTAGTTGGCAGGTGGTGAGACTACAGAAACAAATTGAACCAGCTTGAGACTACGTGGAGACTCTTTAACAATATACCCATTACATAACCACCATAGGAATGTATACCTCCAGGTGAGCATAGCTATTTATTCACAGGTAGAAAAAGTCATAGTTGAAAATCACTGCTAAACATCTGTATCTTCCTGGAGCAACAATTTTAAGAATTTTGAAGAAAATATTAAACTACGAATAGTGATAAAACACCAAATATTACTGCAGGTGTTTTCAAATTCGGCCTCGACTCTCTCTTTCCCTTTGGATTTCAGCTGCTGCTTCTCTGATAAAAGGATTCTTCAGTAAGAAAGTCTGGGCCGGGTGCCGTGGCTCACACCTGTAATCCCAACACTTTGGGAGGCCGAGGCGGGCGGATCACAAGGTCAAGAGATCAAGTCTATCCTGGTGAACACGTAAAACCTCGTCTCTACAAAAAATACAAAAATTAGCTGAGCGTGGTGGTGCTTGCCTGTAATCCCAGCTACTCGGGAGACTGAGGCAGAGAATAGCTTGAACCTGGGAGGGAGAGATTGCAGTGAGCCGAGATCGTGCCACTGCACTCCAGCCTGGTGACAGAGCAAGACTATCTCAAAAATAAATAAATAAATAAAAAGGAAGTCTGAAAAATGACACTACATAGTAACAAATTGTGAGTCTTTACAGTATTCTTGTCACAAAAAATCACTTTCAAAGTAGATGATCATGATGAGGTATACCATAAAATAAACCTTGAGAGACTGTAAATATTTATATACATATGAAACATTTATATAAATAATGAAGGAGCATTTTATATTTTTATCTGGAAAGTTTACCTTCCTCATTTAGGTAAAAGCCTAATAAAATGTTATCTGTATCAATTAGAGATCAGTTAGGAGACAGAAACCACACCGGTAATCCGAAGAGTAAAAACAGAATATGAGAAAATATAAATTCACAACAAGGGATTAGCCAATAAGAGCAAAGGGAATCTAAAAAATATAGCCAAGGCAGGTGGATCACCTGAGGTCAGGAGTTTGAGACCAGCCTGACCAACATGGTGAAACACCGTCTCTACTAAAAATATAAAAATTAGCTGGGTGATGGGCACCTGTAATCCCAGCTACTCAGGAGGCTGACGCAGGAGAATCACTTGAATCTGGGAGGCAGAGGTTGCAGTGAGCCGAGATTGCGCCATTGGACTCCAGCCTGGGTGACACAACAAGACTCCATCTCAAAAAAAAAAAAAAAAAAAAATTATGCAACTAGCAGATATAAGTGGCAGCCACTACCTCTAGGCCTAGAGAAAAGGATCCAAAAAAGAGATGATCTTAGAAGATGACCCTGGTAAAGCTGATATTTTGAACTGGTTACAGAAGGTGCAGTTGTCACCCGCAGGATGTCTGAGAATTCCACTGAAATGATGCACACCAAGCCCGGAAAACACGAACCTGCCCCACAAAATTTCACTGACACTCACTGTGAAATCAACATTTTCAGCAGCCGCACCAGCTAGGGGGCACTGAAACTTACTGGGAAGCTACTTCTGGGATGAGAAATCTCACTAGAAAGCTGTTTCTGTGGTGCTGGCAAAACTCACTAAGGAGCCACTCACTGGGGTACACACTACTGGTGACCCTCACCAATGACAGCTCAGCTGCATGTCACTAAAGCAAAAGAGAAAAGCAGGATACCAGATTCAGAAAGAGAAAAACTCTTCCAGATACCTCTACTACAAAGCTTGGCACTATACTAACTATTAAAGGAGAAATGTTTGCAGGGTCCAGCTCCAGTATTACAAAGTAGGGCAAAAAAGGATAGTTTGGGCATGAGAAGCAATATAGTGATAACAAGCACAGTGTGCTTCCAAATAACTTGAGTTATTCTCTAGCCATAAAGAAATACCAGCATTCATTTAGAAACTCTGCATACCCTTCTATCTCTGTATATATGTTGTATATACATTTCTGTGTGTGTGTGTGTGTGTGTGTGTGTGTGTGTGTGTGTGTGTGTGTGCAGGCACACGTGTAGTTAACATCAGCAGTGTAAGTTTCTGGTAACCTCATTTCTTGGAGGAAGCTGCATGCCAATAAATGGAAGTAGACAGTATAGGAGCTTTGATAAAAATTTATTAAAATTGAGGTAAAAGGATGACTACACGCTGTTTTTATGTGATCCTGGAGCAGCTTTTAACAAGTCCACTTAAGACTCATCTACGTCTCTAGCAAAATCATTCTATGTACTATTAATTTTGTTTCATTAAATTAGAGCTCAGACTATACAATTAGACATTTAATTGAAAAAAGAATAAAAGTGATTGTTGTCTAATAGATATGACTATGGTAAAAAAGATAAACTCAAAACTTTATGGTTTTATTATCCTACATAAGACATTATACCAGTGCGGCATGTAACTAAGCAAACTGATTCTAGCCTATTTTATTTATCTCTGTATCTCATATTAAATATTTTTATGGGAATATTTTTTAACATATTCAGAACTTTAGTTTCACAGAAATAAGGCAAAATATGCTTATTTTTGGTAACAGTTTTATTGAGTGTAATATAAATACTACTTTTGAATGTAATATAAATACTACCTATTGAGTGTAATACAAATACCCATTTGAGGGGTACAATTCACAGGTGTTTAGTATATTCACTAGCTTGTGCAAACCGTGAGTTAATTCCAGAACATTTCAATTACCTTAAACAGAAACGCTGTAACATTCAGCCGTCACCTTTCAACATTCCCATTCCCTCCCCATGTTGTGGCAAAAAGTAATCTATTCTGTTTCTATAGATTTGCCTATTTTGGACATTTCATATAAATGGGATCACACAATATACAATGCACGGCCTTTTATAACTGGCTTATTTCATTTAGCATATTTTCATTTATCAGTACTTCATTACTGTTATGGCTCAATAATATTCCATTATATGGATATAAAATACTTTATCCATTTGTTAGTAGATATTTGGGTTGTTTCTGCCATTTGGCTATGAGAAATAATACTGCCGTGAACAGCAATTTTCCACCTTTTATATGAACATATGTTTTCATTTCTTATAAGTAAATGTACAAGAATTAAATTGTGTAGTGAAATGGTAAATGGACACATTTTTGAGGAACCAGCAGACTGTTTTCCAGAGTGGCTGCACCATTTCCCATTCCGAAAAGAAGCACTGTATAAGGGTTCTGACTTCCCAGTATATTTACCCACCTACTGGATGTGAAGTATATCTCATTGTAATATTATTTGCATTTGTCTGATGACCAGTGACATTGAGCATCTCTCATATGCTTATGGGATATTTGTTTATCTTCTTTGGAAACATTTCTATTTCAGGTCCTGTTCTATTTTTAGTTGGATTAGTTGTCTATTGTTGAGCTACAAACATTATTCATGTATTCTAGATAAAAACCATTTAACAAATATATGATTTGCAAATTTTTCTCCCCACTTTGTAGCTATCTTTTCACTTTATTGATAGTGTTCTTTGAAGCACAAAGGTTTTTATATTTTAATTAAGCCTGATTTATTCAATTTGTTTATTTCTGTGCTTTGGAGGTCATATAAAAACATTGCCAAATCCAAAAGCATGAAAAGTTTACATATATGTCTTCTGAGAGTATTATAATTTTAGCTCTTACATTTAGATTTTTAATCCATCTTAATCTTTATGTATGGTGTGAGGTTGGGACAGATGATTCAAAAGAAAATATGCAAGTGTCTTCTACATTTGCCCTGAGATCACAAAAGAAATTACAATTTAAATGAGTTAATGAGTCATGCACAGCTAATATTTCCTATTTTTTAAAAAACTCCTGTATTCTAAAGGCCCAGTGACTTAGATATACTTAAAAGCCTAAATTAGTAAGTTCACAATGTTGTATGCTGAAAAAGCAGCAGTTGATATTGATGCAACAGAACAATATAAAAAGATTGCAGACCCATGTTCCTGGCTGATTTAACAGCAAGTTTATTTGACAATGAAGAAGTGAAATAAATGCCCTTTTAATGTATCATCCCAACATGCATTTCTGTTATTTCAATAGTCACAAACGTTGTTACTCTATTTCTCCAGTTTTATTATTTTTTACTTAGATATAAAAATCAAATACTATGTGGGAAAAAACAAAGATCTTATGGAAAGCCAGAAATAGGTTTTATCTGAAATAAGCGCCACTTCTCCTTTTACAACCATGATATCAAAAGCGATTTCACCCTGACCTTGCATTTGAAAGAATGCTGTAAGTAGTGAGATAAAAAAATCATTGAAGAATTTAGCAGACTTGTAGGTTCAGGCACTAGGGTCCAAGGGTAAAGATGCAAAAGCAAAAATGAAAAAAAAAAAAAAAACTACCAAGGCAGAATGACTCTTTCCCTCTGGCAAAATCATTGCCTCCCACAAATAAAATTTAACACTACGATTCTTTCAAGTAAGACCCTCTGATTTTTTTCTTACCATAGCCCTGGGGCCATACCGAAAGTCATCCTGTTCTTAATAAGGTATCAAGGTTATAATGAATATAAGGAATACATAAGGAACTGAAATATAAATGGGCATTCCTCTAAGCTAGAAAACAGTGGTGAGGAGGACTAAAAAGTAAAGCTTAAAAAGACAAAGAAGGAAAAGTTGTCTAACTTATAAAGACTAAATTCAACATACCAGAAAAATTAGTTCTCTTTATTTTGTCACATTTTGTAACCTAAAGCTAAAAGGAATCTGGCAGCTCATCTAATACAACTTCCTGGTCTTCCAGATAAAGAAACTGAAGCTTAGAAAGTTGAGTACTTTTCCCAGTACGTTATTTTAAATTCTTTTGAACCTACATTTTTAGAAAGAATAGTGAACTATCACGGCACTCCAGCCTGGGCGACAGAGCAAGACTCCATCTCAAATTTAAAAAAAAAAAAAAAAAAAAGAAGAAAAAGAATAAAGAATAGCGAACTAAGGAAAGAAAGTTAACACAGTTGAAATGGTGGAAACAAGTTTAAGAAAAGGAAGTATAATAAAATTTAAAAGCTAAATTTAAATGTATATTACTTTGTAGATATATCCTTACGTATTTAAAGAAAAAATTATTGAAGTGCCATTTTTAGACATGCATGGTGGCCTATAAGAGTGTTTGTAGATTAGAAAAGATCATATATCTTTGGAAAAGACTAATTGAGAAATGCAAAAATACTACGTTTTGTTTTTTGACATGGCATTTATGGATAGTACCAGAACATTTTCACTAAAAGGATTCATTTTGAGTATCTTTTAAAAATTGAATAGTAAATGTTTATCTCTAACAGCTAAAATTGAAGAGGCTCATGAAGATTGTGAAGATTCAACAATCTAAATGGCAGAAAATTGTTGCGGGAAGTCAGGGACCCCAAACAGAGGGACCAGCTGAAGCCATGGCAGAAGAACATGGATTGTGAAGATTTCATGGACATTTATTAGTTCCCCAAATTAATACTTCTATAATTTCTTACTCCTGTATTTACTGCACTGTCTAAACATAGATTATGAAGATTTCATGGACACTTATTACTTCCCCAGTAAACAGCCTTGTGATTTCCTATGACTGTCTTTACTTTAATCTCTTAATCTTGCCATCTGTTAAGCCAAGGAGGATGTATGTTGCCTCAGGACCATGTGATAATTGCGTTAACATCACAAATTGTAGATCATGTGTGTTTGAACAATATGAAATCTGGGATCCTTGAAAAAAGAACAGGATAACAGCACTGTTCAGGGAATAAGAAAGATAACCTTAAACTCTGATCACCAGTGAGTCGGGCAGAACAGAGCCATATTTCCCTTCTTTCAAGGCCCCTGAGGGTGGGCCTCTGAAACGGCCCCCTTGGGTGTGTCATCTTCTGTGGTCGAGTCTGTAGGGATGAAATAAGCCCCAGTCTCCCATAGCACTCCCAGGCTTATTAGGACGAGGAAATTCCCACCTAATAAATTTTGGTCGGACTGGTTGCTCTCAAACCCTGTCTCCTGATAAGATGTTATCAATGACAATTGTGCCCGAAACTTCATTAGCAATTATAATTTCGCCCCAGCCTGCAGTCCTGTGATCTCACCCTGCCTCCATTTGCCTTGTGATATTCTACTACCTTGTGAAGCACGTGATCTCTGTGACCCACACCCTATTCATACACTCCCTCCCCTTTTGAAAATCACTAAGAAAAACTTGCTAGTTTTATGGCTCAGGGGGCATCATGGAACCTGCCAACATGTGATGTCTCCCCTGGGCGCCCAGCTTTAAAATTTCTCTCTTTTGTACTCTGTCCCTTTATTTCTCAAACCAGTCAACACTTAGGAAAAATAGAAAAGAAGCTACGTGAAATATTGGGGGTGAATTTTGCCCGATATCTGGCTGAATTTACTCCAATAGAAAATAATATATACTAAGATGGATAAGCCTAAGAAGATTATTAATGATAAAGGAAAAACAGTCCTCAATTGCAAAGAAGACTTCTCAGAGTGGATGAATTAGTATCTCTTTACCATCAAAAAAATACAACAGAATAGCTATTTGCAAGAGAATAGAAAATACAGATATCTGTGAAGGATTTACTAAAAGGCTTACATCTTCTACCTCATATAATTATTATGGAAATTTTAATTAAAAGAAATGAACAATTCATGCAAGTACACACACACAGTCAGGTATATTATATTTTTGCATACTCTAAAAAAACTTACAGTGTAAATCATTATTTTCCCTTGAATATATACTGAGGCTACCTCAAAAGAAATCAGATTGTGATTATATTTTCCAGAATAGATATTAAGGGCATAGAGTAATTATAATAAATTATTTAAGTGCAGAGGAGCAAACCTCAAAAGTGTCACTTACTATACCTATAGATGGATTTTTCTACCCTCTCAGTTGTATCTTCAAAGTATGAAATCCTTTTCAAAATCAATGGGAATTTACTCACATTTAAAAAATCTCACCTGGCACACCATCTTCTAGACAGATAATAATTCGCACATACCAGAAATTCAGTAATATTAAATGAAGTCTAGGGTAAAGCAGGATTATTTATTTCCTATCTTGAAGGGCTAAAAGGCCCCACTTAGCTACAAGGAATGCTAAAAATGTGTTGTAACTGCACAAAATTTCTACAAAAAATGCAGTTCAGTTAGTAAATAAAAAGACAATGAATACTAGATAGGCATCTAGCATTCTTTGACGCACACCTCACTGCAAAACAACAGAATACTCAACACACTTTTCCACCAGCATCACTGCCTAAGTTGTATCATTCTTTTATATTTTTATTATTCATATGAAATTATATCTAGTTCGCTGTTATTTGAAATGTTATAATTTTTCTTCAATTGCTGCACTATAATCCACATCACTATGGTAAACATCTGCATTTTATTAATTTTTCTCTAAGAACAAACTCCAACGTAATGACTATGTTGAACCATACTAGGTTCTTAAACTATTAAGTTATAATGCTCTGTGATTTAGAAAGAGATCTCTTTACGGACCTAAAAGGAAGCATTAAGGACATAACAAATCAGAGTCATTTGATTTGTTTATAAATACTTATAATTAATTCATTTCTACTTTTGCAACCACCACAACCAAAAAATTTACTGTTGCAGAAACATACATGTCATTGTGTAGGTTGCTGAATTTTCACAGAAAAACTATAGGATTAGGGTTAGATCAGCTTATATTCTAGCTTTATTGGTTATTGGGCAAACAGGCACTAGATTCTCAGAGCTTTACTTCTAGTATCTCCAATAGATAAAATATTTGGGGCAATTTTTTTTTAGATGGAGTTTTGCTCTTTTGGCCTAGGCTGGAGTACAATGGTGTGATCTTGGCTCACTGCAACCTCCACCTCCCGGGTTCAAGTGATTCTCCTGCTTCAGCCTCCCCAGTAGCTGGGATTACAGGCATATGCCCCCACGCCTGGCTAATTTTGTATTTTTAGTAGAGACAGTGTTTGTTCATATTGGTAAGGCTGGTCTCAAACTCCTGACCTCAGGTGATCCGCGCCCCCCCCCCCTCCACCTTAGCCTCCCAAAGGGCTGGGATTACAGGTGTGAGCCACTGTGCACAGCCTGGGGCAATCTTAATTTAGTATGCACTAGTATGCCCATACATGTTATTTACAGTCTGTATTACCTCTGGTCAGTGTTCATGCCATTTATATTGATAAATATTTTGAATTCTAATAGCTATATCAGGTTTTCTTTTGACGAGCTAGGCAGATTTTTTAAAACTTTCAATAATCTCCTTCCTTGATCTAGTGTCGCTATGTAATATACAACACACACAAACAAGAGCTTTTCAAAGAAAACTGCATATTCTTTAAGATAAAAATATTGGCTCCTTTTGATCATGATGGCTGACTAGAGGTGCCTAACACTAGCCCCCTCCACAAGGAAGAATCAAAACAACAGATAGATACCCACACATTAAATAGAGCATCTAAGGGAGAATATTGGAATTCAACAGCAAAATGACACTCTGAAGCAGAGAAACTTGAAATGTCAGCCTAGAAACAGAAATGAAGCAGCCAGCGGGATTGGCTTAGTATCAAGTCAGATTCTCCATTACAGGGAAGAAGTCAGAGACCTTCAGCACTCCACATTTCCACCCCAGGCACCTGCAGTTCTATCTCAGGAGAGCCCCTTATTCCTCACAGGCCATGAACATTTTGTAAGGAGCTGCCGGGAGTGCATGTGACTGCATTATTCCAGAAAGGATATTTACACTAAATCCCTGTCATTCCCCAGGACGCAAACTGACCTAACCTTAATCCTATTGTTTTTTTCTGTGAAAATGCAGAAGTATACATAATACCATGTACATCTCCATGTGCAACAGTGAATTTTTTTGTTGCGGTGTTAGCAACCAAAATATAGCATAGAACCTTTTTGAGACCAAAGCCACTACGAGAGTATCGCACTCTAAGGCCCAGTAGGCCCAGCGTATCCACATTACTGAGTCCCCACCAGCATCCCTCCACATCCACCCATAGGACTATAGCATCACGGCATCTGCTGGACATAGAGGTGCAACAGTGTCCTTAGCACCCAAGCCCATATAGCACCCTACACCTCAGAGAACAGGCACTTCAGTATATCAGGGAGGCTGCCCCCAAAACATAGAGAGCTAAGGCACTCATTCACCAAAACCTGAGAGCCACCCACCTGGAGTTTCAGCACCGCCAGCAACCCTGACCCTTAAGTGATAGGGCTCCCACACATCCCCCACTGGCCCAAGGATTAGCCTGCCTAGCATTCCCCTCAACAGTAAAGCTATGGCATAGCCTCCACAAACCACCACAACGTCAGTTACTAAGAAACTTGCAGACACTGGTGATATGGATTACAGCCAAAGATATTGCGTGGAGACTATTATGTCCACTCAAAACCAAAGCCAAATCTACCTAATCAACACTATAGATATATCTACAGGGGAAAAAGGTATTTCCTTAGGAAAGCTATTGCACAATATTAGAGTAAGTGACTGTTACACACCAGATGTACAGATATGAATGTATGGACACAAGACATGAAAAAAGCTAGAAGATGACTCCTCCAAAGGAACACAGTAATTTTCCAGTAGCAGACTCTAAACAAAAGAAAATCTATGAAATGACTGAAAAGAAATGCAAAAAAAAAAAAAATGCCCTAAAGTAGAGTCAGTGAGATACAAGAGAACACAAGTAGACAATTCAAAGAAACCAGGGAAGCAATCTACGATCTGAGTAAGAAATTCAGCATAGAGACAGATATCATTAAAAAAATTAGAAATGTTGAGACTGAAGAATTCAATTAATGAAATACAAAAATACAATCGAGATCTTCAATATGCTAAATCAAACAGAAAAAAAGAATTTCTCAACTTGCAGATAGGTGTTTAGAAGTAACCCAGACAAAAATAAAGAATAAAAAAGAATGAAGAAAGATTGCATAACATATGGGATGCCATTAAGTGAAAAGGTGCTCATATTTGGGGAGTTCTAGAGGAGAAGAGATAGGAACAAGGCACAGAACACTGATTTAATAACATAATAGCTCAAAACTGTCTAAATCTTGGGAAAGATATACACATTTAGATACAGTAAGCTCAAAGATGCTAAAACAGAATCAAACCAAAAAAGTCCTTCCTGAGATATATCATAGACAAACTGTCAAAAGTCAAAGACGTAATTCTAATAACAGCAAGAGAAGAGCGTCAAGTCACATATAATGGAATCCTCATCAGACTAACAGATTTCTAAGCAGTAACTTTATAGGCCAGGAGAGATGGAATTATATATTCAAAGTGTTGAAACAAAAAAACTTCTGCTAAGAATACTGTACACAGCAAAGCTGTCCTTCAGAAATTAAGGATGAATAAAGCCTTTCACAGACAAACAAAAGCTGAGAGAATCTATCACCACTAGATTTGCCCTACAGGAAATGCCTAAGGGAGTTTCACATCTCAAAGTATAAGGATGATACTTGCCATCGTGAAAACATATAAAAATATAAAATTCACTGGTAAAGCAAATACATAAATGACAAAGAGAAAGGAATCAAATGTTTTTACTACAAACACTAACTACTGAACTGAAAAAATAAGAGAAAGAAAGGAACAAAGGATATACAAAACAATCTAAAAATTATCAAGAAAAATGACAGAAGTCCTCACCTGTTAATAACCTTGAATGTAAACAGTTCAAATTCTTCAATTAAAAGATAAAAACTGACTAAATAACTAAAAACAGAACACCCAACTACATGCTGCCTGCAAGAAACCCACTTCATGTATAAACACCCACATAAACTGAAAGTAAAACGCTAGAAAAAGATTCTACAGGCCGGGCGCGGTGGCTCACGCTTGTAATCCCAGCACTTTGGGAGGCCGAGGCGGGCGGATCACGAGGTCAGGAGATCGAGACCACGGTGAAACCCCATCTCTACTAAAAATACAAAAAGTAGCTGGGCGTGGTGGCGGGCGCCTGTAGTCCCAGCTACTGGGAGAGGCTGAGGCAGGAGAATGGCGTGAACCCGGGAGGCGGAACTTGCAGCGAGCCGAGATCGCGCCACTGCACTCCAGCCTGGGTGACAGAGCAGGACTTCGTCTCCAAAAAAAAAAAAAAAAAAAAGAAAAAGAAAAAGATTCTACATAGAAAAGAAAAACATGCAGTAGAAAGTAGAATGATTTCAAATATACAACCTAATTATGCACCTCTAGGAACTACAAAAGGAAGAACAACCCAAACCCAAATTTAGTAGAAGAAAATAAATATAAAGATTGGAACAGAATTAAAAATAGAGACAAAAAAAAAAACAAAAGATCAACAAAGCAAAAAGTTGCTTTTTAAAAAGATAAAATTGACAAACCATTACCTAGACTAAGAAAAAGAGGAAAGACCCAAATAAAATAAAAAATGAAAAAAGGAAACTTAAAACTGACACCATACAAATAGCAAAGGATCATTAGAGACTATTATGAGCAACTACATACCAACCGCTTGGAAAGCCTAGAGGAAGTGGATAAATTCTTAAATGTGCATAAACTATAACAATGAACCAGGAAGAAAGAGAAAACTTTGACCAATAATAATTAAGGAGATTGAACCAGTAATAAAAATACTCTTGACAAAGAAAAGCCCATGACTGTATACATTTACTGCTAAATTCTACCAAACTTTTAAATTTAACACCAGTCATTCTCAGACTATTCCAAAAGAAGAGGAATAAATTTTCCCTAACTTATTCTATGAGGCCAGCATTACCCTAATGCCAAAGCAGACGAGGCCACAACCAAAAAAGAAAACTACAAGCCTATATCCTTGATGCGCACAGATGCAAAACTCCTATACCAAATACTAACAAACCAATTCCAACAGCACTTCAAAAAGATAATACACCATAATTAGGTGGGATTCATTCCAGGGATGTAAGGATGGTTTAATATTAATAAATAATATGTCACATCAACAGAATGAAGAACAAAAATCATATGATCATCTCAATAGATGCTGAAAAAGCATTTGATATAATTCACCTTCCCTTCTTAAGAACTCTCAACAAATTAGGTACAGAAGAAAATGCATTAACACAAGAGAGGTCAAATACACAAATCCACAGCTAACATCATATTGTTAACTTTTCTCTAAGAAATGGAACAGGACAAGGATGCCTACTTTCACCACTGTCATTCAACATAGTACTGAAAGTCCTAGGCAGAGAAATTAAGCAAGAACAGGTAAAAACACATTTAAATTGAAAAGAGAGAAAATAATCTGTTCGCAAATGTTAACCTAATATAAGGTGTTGCATTAAAGCGAAACTTAATAAATTTTAGTGATTTGTAAAAAGATAGCCATATTAGAAGACAGTCATATTGCTTTGAGTATCTGAAAGTAATAACCACATTCTTACTAGCATGCAAGATTTTGAAGATTAAAATTAATGTCAATGGCTTTTCTAAAGCAACAATGTAAGTGGTTACTACTAAGAAAAGAAAAAAATATGAAAATATATTTTTACTTGGGAGTTAAGTAAAAATGACTTTTTGCACTCTACATATTAAATTACTTTAAATGACTTGATAAGTCATAAGAAAAATGTAACAAACTTATTTTTCTAATTCAATTGATGGAGAAGTACTAACCTATTACATATCATACTTATTTCTAACTTTCAGAAAGTTTTATATAGTACCTCTTACATAAATGAATGTGTAAAACAAATTTAAAAAGTCAGTTGTGTTGGAAATAGCAGCAAAGAAAGAATTTTAAAGTGTTGTTTGTCTTTTTAAAACTCAACGTATGTTGCAAGGATAGCAATTAACTGTAACAAGCAGAAAACTTAATTCATTACTTAGAGTTTGACTGCCACCTACAGGGGCTTTTTTAGTCTTTTTTTTCTACTACTTCCAAACGATCAATATGACTAAATTTTCACTAACTTGATGAAATTCTGGGGAAAAAAGGGACTTGTGAATCATTTGTTCCCATTAAAGCCTTCTTTTAAGAAAATGTCGGCTGGGCACGGTGGCTCATGCCTGTAATCCCTGCAGTTTGGAAGGCTGAGGCAGGTGGATCACCTGAAGTCGTGAGTTTAAGACCAGCCTAGCGAACATGGAGAAACACCCTCTCTACCAAAAATACAAAAATTGGCTGGGTATGGTAGCACTTGCCTGTAATCCCAGCTAGTTGGGAGGCTGAGGCAGGAGAATCGAGCTTGAACCTGGGAGGTGGAGGTTGCAGTGAGCTGAGATCATGCCATTGTACTCTAGCCTGGGCAACAAGAGCAAAACTCCATCTCAAAAAAAAGAAAAAGGAAAAAAAAAAAAGAAAATGTGGATGATCACTCTTGAAATTCTATGTGTGATAGTGTACATTGATTTAGTGTATTGTGAAGATACAGACTAATCACTCTCCTGCACGGTAAAATGCTTAAAAGCTCATTTTAGGACCACAGTATAAACCTATATATAAAGCAATCATAATTTAATACAACTAATTCCTATGAATGTTGAAAATCTCAATTTTAATAAAATTTCAAAATGCTTTAACTAAGGTTATTGATAGTGCATGAAGCAAGTATGTTGTGCAAGAAAAATAGTGGTTTAAAGAACAACAATAAAATTTTTCTTTGGAAATACAACAATATTACTAAGACCTGGAGGCTAAAATTAATTTAACATAAATCAAATCAATTATACATACATTTGTCTAGGCACAGACAATCTAAGGTCACTGTGCAAACCACAAAAATATCAAACATCCTCCTGTACTGGTTAATGTGAGTGACAGCTGTTTCTTTACCAATTATAACTGTAGTATTTTTGTACTCTTCCCTTCTCCTGAATAAGATTTATCAAGATACTCAGAATAATCCCTACTTCCTGGTAGGTCCGATCCAAAGCAAAATATAGCATAAGGTGCTTTAACCTACATATTATTCATGCCACAAAATGACTTTTTTTCCATGGCTTCGTAAGTTTGCAAATATTTTAAAAAACCTTTTCTTTAAAACCTATACCCTTACATTTTTTGAAATATCCCTATCACTAGTAATGCGGCTTACATAATTTCTATAAATAGGAATACGGTTGCCTTATCTTCTATGACATTTTCAATTAAACTCTAAGTTTGGTATAAAAGGTTACATTTATATAATGAGGAAACAGGAGCAACTTTTCAAAAAATCTTCATTAAAAGCAATTTGACAGACTCAAGTTATTCTCTTTTCTACAACTAATTTTTCTCCATTAGCTACCATATAGATTTCAACTTAGTGTTCTACATACACTATGACATAAACCTCACTCAACAAGGGGATAATGTAGCTCAGAAACACATTCTGAGCTAAATAAATTATAGCTTAGCTTAACTTGAAGTTACAAAACAACAAACCTGGAAGGAACTTCATAGTTCAGCTAGACCACACAATTTTATGAAAACTAAAATGAAGCTAATGGTAACACCAGAGCTAATATCCAGGGCATCTGGTTCAATATACCACTATGTTCCACTAAATACTCTGTCCTTTCCAAAAGCAATACACAAGCAACAACTTAGAGAAGGGTCAAATGGCTATGTAGAATGGATACAGCTTCCCAAGTTGCTCCTCAGAAAGAACTGAGGCTCATGAAGCCAATTTGTAAAACATTCCCAGCTACTGCTGTCACAAAAAAAATTTAAAAAAAAATCTGTTTAACACACAAAATCTAAATGTGCATGTTATCCTCCCAGTCTCAATTTTAATTGAGGTGCCAAGACGACATAAAACAGCACATAAAAGAGAGGGTAAGAAAGTGCAAGCACGTGCAGATTTATAAAGAAAATGGCCCTGAGAACAGCTCCATGTATCTTAGACACCTCAGTAAGATGAAGAATACAAACCCCTAATAGAGGAACACACAGAAGTTTCTGTCAGGAGAGTTTTAAAGAGATACCCTGGGAAGAACTGGGGGCCATAAATATTCCTCACACACACAGACTCCTTTTTCCAATCTGTCTCCTTGATCCCGTTAGGACAAGTGAGAAAATGTTACCAAACTCCAAGCTTTAGGGGGTTAACTTTGAAGTTCAAAAATGCAGTGAACTAGTGTGTTTTGATATCTGAGGGAGTGTTAGTTCATTTTGCATTGCTATAAAGAAATACCTGAGGCTGGGTAATTTATAAAGAAACCCGGTTTCTTTGGCTCATCATTCTGCAGGCTGTACGAGCATGGCACCAGCATCTGCTCAGCTTCTGGTGACACGTTGGGAAGCTTTTACTCACAGTGGAAAGCAAAGAGAATACGTAGGTCACATGGCCAGAGAGTATCCAAGAGAGAGGGAGAAGGTCCCAGACTCTTTTTGACAATCAGATCATGTGATAACTCATTAACCACAGAGAGGGCAGCAAACCATTCATGAGGGATCCATCCCTTTGACCCAAACACCTCCCACCAGGCCCCACATCCAGCTTTGGGGATCACATTTCAACCTGAGATTTAGAGGGGACACACATTCAAACTATGTCAAAGTGGAAATGGAACGTTGACTGTGGACTATCCTGACGAAGCGCTCTGGTGATGAAGTTGGAAGTGGGGTGTTGCTTTGGGATCAATCCACCCTCTCAGATGATGCTGGTACAGGTGATGTGGGAGGAGTCAAGTTAACAAGATGTAAGCTACACGACAGAGGTGGAAGTCTTAAGGTTAGAGGTCATCTCATATCCTGAGCAATACAGGGCTGTCTGCAAGAGCAAGGACACTTTAAAATAGAGTGGTTGCATATGCACTTCCACCTGTGCATGGGATGAGAAGAGTAACAAATGTCCACCTAGATGTATCTGCCCAGGTTAAAGGGAACTTTAGGATGGTGGGTCCTAGCCAGATACACTGCCAGATTACACCGAACTCTTTGTGAAAATTATATATATATATCAAAAGACATCTCTGTGGGATGTAGCCTTCCATGATTCTTAGCAATTAAATGACATTTTTTAAAGTACCTTCATTGTCTGAGTGTGTGCAACCTTCAAACCAACAAATACTGTCAAGTGAGCAGATTGGGCCTGGAATTATGTTTCAAACTGCTCTTTCTGCTTAGCTCCTTTGTCTGCTCAAAATGAACAGTCAAAACTGGGCACCCTGGGCCTGACAGGGGATTGTAGAAGAGTACACAAAAGGGGCATGCTTGTGCGAGAAAGATTAAGCTTGAATAAAAGAGGCCAGCCTTAAATACCTTCTAGGCCCAGGAAGCCGAAGCTAGCTTATGACTTCACCCCTTGACATCAAAAATGCAATCCCTCTGCCTATTGCATGGATTCAGTTGTGTCTTCCCAAAATTCAGGTGTTGCAGTCCTAACTCCCAGTACTTCAGAAGATGGCCTTCTTTGGAAATAGAGTTGCCGCACATGTAATTGGTTAAGCTATCGTCATCTTGGGGTAGCGCGGGCCCAGTATCCAATATGACTGATGTCCTTATTAAATAATGCCACGTGAAGACACAAACAGAACACAAGGAAATGCCATGAGAATATGAATGCAGACATCTAGGTAGTACATCTACGAGACAAGGAAAATCAAAGATCACCAGAAAATCTCTGCATGGGAAAAACGCTCCCTTGTAGCTCTTTGGAGGAATTAACTCTGCCAACACTTTGATCTTGAAATTCTAGTATCCAGAACCGTGAGATGGTAAATATTTAAGCCCCTCAGTTATGGTAATTAGTTATGGCAGCTGTAGCACACGAATACACCTGTCCTCCCAAGTTACCCCTTAGACCCGGGCAGCTAGCTAGCAGGAGAGGCGGTGAGTGTGAAGAAAGTAGACAGCAGAGGATGATGCCCCTATCCCACTACAGCCTTCATCTCCAGCTGAAGGATGACAGAAGCTTTATGTTAAGTCTGGAGTTTGATTGCCTGGACATTTTAATGAATGAATTGAGACTACATCTGTTTAAAGTGTCAATAGGTCTTAATCAAGAGTAACCAGAAAAACCATTGGATCTTCCAGAGACTTATCAAAAAGCAAGGGGAGATTAGTACCACTGGATAAAGCATAAAGAAACAGGAGACAAAAATCAAGTCTCAGTGTGGTCAGAATCACACACACTATGTCATATTTGGTCCACATCCCCCAAGGCAAAATAAACACTATGCCCTAAACTCCCCATAAGTGACCAAGCTACCTCCAAATCTGAGGGTGTTTTTTTCCCTTCAGTAAATTACATTATCTGGTATTTGAAAAAGTGAAATAGTCTTTTTTTCCTTCAGTACATCTCCTACTATCTTATTTCCATTGTCTTTTCTCTTGATCATTTCTAATTATTATACTATAATTGTTCTTTTGATTAACGTTTCAGTGTGGTAGATTTTTGCAAAAATAGCTACAGTTATTCATCTTCCTGTATACAAGCTCCTTTGTAATGGGACTTTTCAGCTCTTCCCATTCAGAGCTAGTTTTTTCTTTTTCCTCCTTCTTACCTGTTAACTGTCAGCTGTCCTTGTGACTTGCTCTGACCAGTGGTCATGTGCCATTCTCTAGTGTAGGTGTTAACAGATGTTGCACACTCCTGTCTTTTCTCTTGGAACGCTGCCACCATCATGTGATCAAACTCTGACTTATGGGAGAATCAAAGACCACAGGGGCAGAGACAAACCAGCCAGGTAGCAACCAGCCAAACTAGCAGCTAATTGCAGACACGTGAGTGAGCTCAACCTGGACAGAACAAATGCAAAGGAATTCAACCCAAAACTCCACCCCCAAACCTTTGAGAAAAAGAGTTATTTTTAGAAACTAATTTTTATGGCATGTTACATAACAAAGTTAATCGATATACTCTGCAAATAACCGGCCTGTATTTTACCACAATTATCATTTTATTTTTGCCAAATTCATAATTTTATGTCTACTTATGTGGTAATATAAGTTAAGACAGAAGCTAATAATAGTGAACAGGTTGTACAATATATACTGCATGCTCATTAGGTGCCTTGGAATTAAATGATCACTATGAGAAGATAAAATGAACACACTTTGAAAGAAAGAGAATAGCTATGTGGAAAGTGTTTCCATAACACAAGAAATAGACAATTAGTATATGTAGCCACTGGCAGCAATTGACTCGCTTGCTTGCTCACTATAGCTCCTGTTTCCTTCTGGTGAACTACTGTGGTTTTCACTGTCTTATTTTCGGCATAGGATTTTAACACGACAATAGAAATAAGTGGGCTGTAAATATTAATAAAAAAAGATACATAAATAACATGGCAACACTTCTTTTATTCTTGAATGTCTTGGGTAACCTGGAATTGTCAAGCTATATTTCAAAAATCTTTAAACTTTTTAAACAATATTTACATCATGATTATGACAACTCACACAGGCTTCTACAACCCACTGTGAAACCTTGACTGTACAAAATGTGATGCAGAAATAATAATTATTCCTTGTTCTCTGCTAAGCAGATGGAGATAATTCAGGAAGGGAAACATAAAATCTAAATGTTAAAGTCTTATCTGAAATAAATAAGAATTCTTGAGTTAAAAGCTAGTGATTCATTGAAATCTGTTCTTTTAGTATTACATGAATAAATATATTTATTTTAGGAACGCAGGTTTAACTATTTGAGCGAATCAACAAAATGTTCCACTCTGTTTAGGCTCTGGCTCTCTCCTCAAATATCTAACACCTCTTCTCCTATCGCCACTCTCAGATAATCACCTTATACTCTATTACATCTAGAAAATTGAAGCAATCAGAAGGGAACTTACACAAGGTCCCACTGTCACATGTAATATCTCCTGTAACTCTGACCAAATGCCTTGCCTTCTCTACTATTACTATGGATGAACTCCTATTCCAAGCCAATTCTCCCAATTTCCCCTGTAATCCTGCGGGCCCCTGTGAATTTCCACTACATTTTCTTCTTTATCCAGTGTGAAGTCCACTAATGTTTATGCATACATATATATCTATATGTATATATATATACATATATACACGTATATACACGTATATACATGTGTATATATGTATATATATATAGAGAGAGAGAGAGAGAAATTGGGCAAGGATATGGTTTTAGCACAGTAGTTATCAAACCACAGACCAACAGCAGCAACAGTACTAAGCAACTTGATAGGAACGCAAATTCCCAGGCCTTAGACCAGGTGTATGAATCAAAACTTCTATGAGGGAACCCAGTAATCAGTATTTTTAACAAGCCTTCCAGGTGATTCTGCTGCACAATAAGGTCTGAGAAACACTGCACTACCAACTGCCCATCTGTCCAGTGACCACATTTTTCTTTCTCAGATCTTACAATTAGCACATAATTATGTTTTATTTCCTAGCTTCATAATAAATAAAATCATTCTTGACCCTATGTGACTCTCCTTCTGTACCAATGTTATTCTTCTTCTCATAAAAGAATGTCATCCAATTTACTTGTACTTGCTAGAACCAGTATTTCTTCTTTCCTTGCTACTGAATCCACTCCAGCAAGACTTCTATCAATCTCAATCCATTGAAAGAACATTTGTGAAGCTCTCCATCGACCAATAGGTGACCAAATCTAGTGTACAATTCTAAGTTCTCATCTTATTTGGACTACAGCAAGATTTGACCTGGTTGTATATTCTCCCCTTGTTGAAACACTTCCCCGCCCCCCTCCACTGGGTTCATTGGACACCTCTCCTTGTTCTTTTCATAAATCATTGTCCACTTTCTCTGGTTTCTTTGCTGTTTCCACATCAACTCATCAACCACAGAATATTCAAATGTTCCCGGGGCTCAATTCTAGAATCTCTTTTTATACATACTCACTCCCCAAGTGACTGTATTCTGTTTTATGGCTTTAAATGTTAGCTATATGCGAACGTCTCCCAAATTGTGTTTCACAGACTTGAATGCTAACTTTTGAATGATAGAAAACATGATTAATACACATTCTAGCTAAAATGTTTATTTTCTCTAATTAGGAACTGAAAAAAATTGTTTAATGACTTAAAATATTAAGGGGACTGACTTCTGACATAATGAATTGAGTTCAATGAAACTCCTCCCCAATAACATACTACGTACAGTTAGTATGTTATCTAACTATAAAGCTAGATAACAGTGTCAAAACAAGCGTTTTTAACACTTCAAAAACAAACTTTTCAAAGTAGTGCATTTATTCATGAAAACTACTGATCCTCAGGTAAGAACAGCATTAGTCAATGCAGTTCAGACCTAGGGCTCCAAACCTCCCACCCCCAGCTTTTCCCAGAGCAGTAGTCCTGTTAGGACAGGGAAGGTTACAAAAAGCAAAAGCTTTGCTACCTTTGCAGAGAGAGATCACTTGATTTAGAATGTCATTGTTGAAGTAGCAATCTCAGTGGCCAGTGAAGAGGAAAGTCCAGTTTTGAACAAATAACTAACCAGTGGACTAGCCTGATATTTAACAGAAATTATCTTGGGGGAAGACACCCACACAAGACTTGATAAGCCCTCTGTATATTGCCAGTTGTCCAGGGGTTGTACAATTAAGCATCATCAGAGACTGGAGTGGACTCAAACCTTCTGTACATCTCTACCATGTGTGTGAAAAAGAAATACCAGCATTAGGTAAAAGCCAAGTAGGACTTGAAAACGCCCTGCAGTTTGAATGAGCTCCCAGCCGATATTGACCCATCAAAATACCACGGAAGCCTTAGTGGTTCGGGGTGTTTAAACACACTCTCCGACTAATCTTTGGCAGAATATTATGTCGTGCAGACAAGGGGGAAATCCCAGGCAATCGAAGCTCATAAATAAAACATTTTAAATTGAGCAAGAACATAAGTATTCACACACTGTGGTGAAGACAGACATCAGAGATTTAATCCATGCAAGTTACTAAATAAACAAGCAAACAACAACGACTCTCAGAAAACCTTCAGAATCTAAAGTTGCTGAAATGTATTATTTAATATGTTCGGTATTCAACAAAAATAATTACAAGACTGCAAAAAAACCAGCTGGGTGTGATGGCTCACGATTGTAATCCCAGCACTTTGGGAGGCTGAAGCAGGTGCATCACTTGAGGTCAGAAGTTGGAGACCAGCCTGGCCAATATGGTGAAACCAGTCTCTACTAAAAATACGAAAATTAGCAGGGCATGGTGGTGTGCGCTTGTAATCCCAACTACTTGGTAAGCTGAGACACGAGAATCATTTGAACCCAGGAGACAGAGGCTGCAGTGAGCCAAGATCGCAACCACTGCACTCCAGCCTGAGTGACAGAGTGAGACTCTGTCTCAGAAAACAAAACAAAACTGCAAAAAAACAAGTCAAACCAATATTCAGGGAAAAGAGGAGTCAATCAAAACTGCCCCTCAGTGTCCCTATATGGTTAACTTAGTTAACAAAGACTGCAAAAACGCTATTACAAACATATAGAGAAAAGAAACTATATCTAAAGAATTAAAGTGTTATGACAATGACTCAATAACTAGAGAATATTAATAAGGAAATTCAGAGTATAACCAAAAAACAAATGGAAATTATAGAATTCAAAATTAAAGTAAGTGAAATAATTCAACAAAGGACTCAAAGCAGATTTGAAATAGCAAAACAAAAAATCATGAATGTATTTAAAAGGATGAACAAATTTACATACATTGAATTTTTGAAGACATTTTAGTATAGAAATAGTTTGTATAACTCTTATGGCTCTGCCGTCTAACTAACAATCTATCTGGAACAATAGTACCTACATATACGGACACATAACATAATAAGTAGGCAATATTTGGAAATGTAACATTTTCACATGAGTATAATCGCACTACCTTAAATCATGGCAAAACCAGGACTATTGCAGGTATGCTCTAGCAATGCAATAAAACTTTCCTAAAACATTAATATATATAAATTTTAGAACTATAAAAGAGCTAAGAGATTTAGTCCACTGACTTGTAAAAAGTCTCTGAAACTTGATCTTTTGATAACCACCACCTAAATCAGCCACTAATAATCCTTTTGCATAATTTCATTTCTTGAGTTATTTGAGGCTGCAGGCATCATCGTCTTATGTTTTCTATCTAACAGATTAAATACTCAATTTTGGAATTCTGAATCTGAGACCTGTTGACAGAGATCATTAAATGTGGTAGTAAATGAAGAAGGTGTAATAGAGAAAGAAGCCAACAAGGAGAAGATGAGTTGTGAAGAAATCTAAATTGCCATGTCACAAGTCACTGAAGTTGTGCTTGAGCCTCCAGGATTTCTGCTATACTCTGAGTCAAGCCTGACCATATTGTTCTTCCTTGAAATCAAATGCCCTTTGACAGACAGGAATACTAGATCTCAGAGACAGTCAGTGACTTTACCAACTTTTCCAAGGAATTAGAGTCTACATTAGAACTCAAATTATCTGGGTAGTAGTTCAGCCATTTTTTAACCCATCACTAATTTACTTCTAGTCATTGACTTGAAAAATTTTTATTTACTTCTAATCATCTATCCATAAAATTACTCGATACTACAAAAACTTTTCATCTCTGCTATCAAGAAGACTTCTCCTACCTTCATTTCTTAACACAGCAGCTATTTCTAACTGTTGCCTCTATGAAGTTTATTGTACTTTTCTACAGACTTAGAAACATTGTTCTTAAAGCTTCTTCTCCTGGCTCTCCCCTGCCCCTAATGCTGATGAAATCTCATTACCCTTTTACGGGTTTTCCAAGATCCTTTTGCAGATCATAATGGTAGGTTATTGATTTTCATTTTTTTTTAACTGTGAGTTACTTAATTTTTAAGTGCAACAATAAAATTAGTGACAAGTGTTCACTGTCAACATTTTAAGGTCTCTTAAGTAAGTGCTCTCCTTAAAAAAGTGAGTCTTAGTTTTTTGTTCTTGTACTTGTTAGAAAGGGAAAAAAGAAATGCATATAATGTTATGTTTCTGAATTCACAAAAGATAGGGATAATATTCATGTAGATTTCAGAAGACAACCACAAGCATTCCTTAGCTCAGTGGTCTTCCAAATGTACTCTATTTTTCTCCTAAAAGAGTTTTGGAGCACTTTACACCCCCATCATACAACTTAATATTTACTATTCTTCATTATTAATTTAAATCACGTCGAAAGTCTGAACTTCATGGATAGGGTAAATATTGGCATTTAAAACTAAAACTGATGCATTTATTTAAACTTCGTACAAAGGACACTAAATTCATTTTAACTATGCATTTGACAGAATGAGAACACCACAACAAAAGCTCAAAGAGAAAAATTAAATTCCATTAACTGAAAAAGTTTTCTAAAGTTCAGGAATATTATGCTTGAAATTGTATGGGATGACATTTTGTACTGTGTCTGTGCACAAGTGGCAGTTCTGATTTTATGAATAAAGTTTATTTTGTCGAAATAAACAGCAAAACAAGTGAAAGCCTTAGGCCATGACTTGGTGAGGGGCTAGCAATGTGCTAAACATGTTAGTTAAATATTGCTGGACACAATGGCTTATGCCTGTAATCGCAGCACTTTGGAAGGCTGAGGTGGACGGATCACCTGAGGCCAGGAATCCAAGACCAGCCTAGTCAACAAGGTGAAACCGCAGCTCTACTAATAATACAAACATCAGCCAGGTGTGGTGGCAGGTGCCTGTAATCTCAGCTACTTGGGAGGCTGAGGCACAAGAACCACTTGAACCCAGGAGGCAGAGGTTGCAGTGAGCTGAGATCACACGACTACACTACAGCCTGGCAACAGAGCGAGACTGTCTCAAAAATAAAAAATAAGATTATATATATATGTATACATATATTAGAATATGCATTAACTGAACGTTAATACAAATCTATTAAGTACATGGAAGGAGTTCATGACTAGAGAAATAGTTTTTGTTTGACAGCAAGCAGGAAACGCACCTAAAAAAAAAAAAAGTGGGTTTTCTTCAGTAACCTATTAGAGAGATTAATAAAGAAATATTTCCAAAAACTGAATATATTTTTAAGAATAAAACTGATTTACTTCTATTACATGTTTCTTCTATTTCAAGAAATAACACTGATCTGTTAATAACATGAGAATTTCCCCCCTTTCTACTTCTTGATATGATGCTGTCTACATCTAAGATGCAGATTAAGACTCACTAAATGCTCCCTTACAAGAATAAAAATGCACAGTACATTCTGTAGAAGACGAGTGTTGTGCATCATGACGTTAATAAATTTTAAGTGTTCCAGGATAGATATGTAGATAATGCATGG
Source organism: Hylobates moloch (assembly GCF_009828535.3). Taxonomy (NCBI): domain Eukaryota; kingdom Metazoa; phylum Chordata; class Mammalia; order Primates; family Hylobatidae; genus Hylobates; species Hylobates moloch. The sequence goes on from NW_026652283.1 coordinate 116,082,920, forward strand.
CAGCTTCCAACGAGCTTGCTTTCTGGTAGAAACAAGGAGCTTCTACTCTCTTTACTATTTCTTGGTGGTATTCTCCATTTTACTCTCATGCACCTTTTCCTCAGGAAGCCTGCATTCTTTACAGTAGTGGACGACAGAAGAGAATGGTTCATTAAATGAACATTGTTATCACAACTTCCACTCCACTCTACTACATACCCCAGCCAAAATATCTCATTTTGTGAACTGATAGATGAGCGATAGATAGATAAAATTTTGCTTTTTAGATAAAATGTTTTTACTTACTTCTAACCATTTACCATCTGACATTACAAAAACTCTGTATGTGTCATCACCGTAATCCTATGTAAAAGGACTTCTGTAAAACCCTGTTAGGTAGGATTATAGTGATGACTCCTATATTTCAAATTGGCCCTTTTTTCAAGCCCTACAGTTTCTTTTTTCTCCCCCCACCAGTATTATCTTTATTATGCTATAGAGTAGTATTTTATACATTAGCTCATTTTATAGTAAAAACATCTATGTACAACTGTACAGAAACTGCTACACAGATAGCTCCAACTTAAATTAGAAAATATTTTCTCTGTAAAAAATAGTAAAATTTACAACATTTACCAAGAGAGCCCAACAAGTTCATTTAAACCAAATAGTAGCTAAATACATTATACATTCATAAATACAGGTTGAATTCTGAGATCCAGGAGAAACTTCAGTTTCATTTATTGAAAAAGCCATGTTTTAAGTTATGTGAAGTGAAATTTCCATTAATCTTCCCTTTTAATGTATGCCGGATTGTTTTTCTTTATGCTACACCCATAATCCACAACCAGGTTTTAGCTTTTCTCTTCTAAAGGACAGGTAACATATCCTTTTAATCTACTTGATAAGGCACCCATGGCTATCCAAATAATGAAATGGTTCGATTGTCCCAGTATTTGGGCAAAACTAGCATCTAATAAATTACACTGTCACCTAATACCCATGGCTTGATGGGAAACCATGAGGAACAAGGGTAAAGTGATAAAACCACAAGGGGATCAAGGAATAAAAGCCAAGAGAATTCTGAGACCAGAGGGCAAGAAACATCTAGTCATGACTGAAGGACAGAACTGAAGTTCAAATAGAAAAATGATGTTGCCTCAAGGATCAGGAGCTGAGCTGGCTGTCGGAGCCCCTGGTACATGTTCAGCAAATAAGGGGCAGTTAAAGACTGGATTAAGCAAGAGAAACCAGGATCTAGAAAGATTCTAGGTGTTCACAATAATTAAATGAAAACAAGACAGACCATGCGGCTTTAAATATCCTAGCATAGTATGTTCCAGGATTCCCAGTACAGAAAGAAACTCTGCAAATTAAGGTGAGAAGATAATGCCACTCTTAAGCTCCTGTGCTATGTATGTTTCCCAGATAAATAATATCTGAGAAATCAGGCAGAGTTATCTGGCCAGGAAGCCCTACAGTTTCTTACCCTCTAGAATAATGATCCATAGTGAGAATCAGAATGGGTGAGAGACGTGTGAGAATGAAGAAAAGTATGGCCGCCCAACCACAGGTGCACTTTCAGGCAGATCAATGTAAGAAAAATATGCATATCAAGTTCCAATAAGACTATCATTACAAGGTTGAGTTCTCTGGAAAAATGACTTTGAGATGAAGTTTGTGGTATTAGTGAATGTAATCAAGATCAGTGTGGGGAAATGGGAAGACAAAAGATGGGGCAGAGGGAGACATAGAGCTGTGATGTCAATTAGGCAACAGCCTCAGGTGACCATGTGGGGAACACTGGAGATCAGGTTCTTGCCAGTCCTGGGAAGGGCATGGCCCCGAGTAAGAAGAGCTTCCCAGAAGACAGCACAAGCCTTTCTTCAATTGCAGATGTGGATGATCATGCTATGCCTGGAGCCCTTAAAGTTCTTGGTCCCTCTAAGAACATGCATACTACAGTTGCAAATGCTACTAGTAGCTCAACCTGCTAGAGAAAGAGGTATTTCATATTTCATCTGAGGATGAATTTAGGCTTCCTAGATTTAGTGAGTGACAAGACTAAATACATGTGGTACAAAAAGCAGGACCAATATTGTGAAGAGGATAGCTTTGGACTGCAATTTCTTCTCTTTCTTACTGTCTTTCGTCTCTCCCCTTATCATCTTCACTTCGACCACCATAAATGTGGCCTTAGAGCTAGGCAAAGACTAGAGTGGAAGCCTAGTGTGGGGCTTTGAATGTAAGACAAAGGGTTAGCTTGACTTGCGAAAGTGGTGCAAGAAAAGGCATAAGCGTCAAGAACTGCTGAGGATGAGGATGTCCCCATAGGATTTCATACACAGGAGAAGAGGTAAATTTTAAAGACCTCAGGATTTATGTTCAGAACATAGTTATTTGAAGATTTTATCCTCACTATGACCTTATATGATATTTTAACACATCTCCCAATGGTATATAATATGGACTGAAAAAGATAAGGCTGAGAAATTATGTGGCTATCAGCACTGGATCCAGATGAGTTGACAATCATTACGACAGACAAGATGATGTATTCGAATCAATAAAACTCAGTGACCTTTTGGAAATGGGTGGATAAATGAGATGAGAAGTCAAAAAAAGATCTAAACTGGCAAACTAAACAGCAACAAAAATGTGGAAAAAAACACCCATTTTGAGGGAAATGTTATATGCTTACTTTCAGACACATTACACATTCAATGTAAGAATCAAGTCAAATGTTTACTAGGCATACAACAGGACACAGAAGAATATAGGACTGGAAAGACAGATTTCAATATAGTCATATTAAAGAATACATTATGTTTTTAAAATATTCTATTTTCAGATTATTTGATTTTACTCAGTTTATATTTTTAAAAAATAATGAACCCATAAAGATGCCATTAATATTTTTAAAATGGCTGTGCCCAACCAAGTTAACGACATGGTTGTGTTCCCTTTTGGGGACTCAAGATTTATTTTTAGGTCCCTGAGGTCTCCTCCTACTCCACTCTATCTCACGCTTAGTCTCCTTTGCTCTGTTCAGACCAATGAAGTTTTAACAGATTTTCTCAGGGCTAAAGCTATATTCCATGGTTGGTAACATCTTAGAGTTTGTAATTTCTTATTTCTGACCTATAAGGAATTCCATTACATTCCTGCCCTTCTCATCTAGGCACTTATTTATCGTTTTAATATTTCTATTCAACATTTTTAGGGACACTAAAATGTCTCTGGACATCCAGTCTGCCCTACCAGCAGAAATGGAAGTCCGTATTTACTTTTTAAAACTCTAAGTTTATTTACTAAAGATTAAAAAAAGAGAAACGGCTTAACATCCATCTCTACAATAAAAACTGTACATTATGCAAAATGGCCAGAAAATATTTTAATCCATAGTTTCTCACAATGGTCTTGTTCCATCAGGTCTGGTCTATCCTGATGAAGTGTATCACGAATAGTCGCAGTTCCTGCTTGTTACCCTCAATCACACAGGTGCTGCAACTCTTATTTTCACCCAAATGGCTGTAGCTGGGGCTTTTCTAATTATCCCACTCTCTCGGTGATGGTGGCTTCTAAAATGATCAGGGAATCATCTAGATCAACATAATCTGTGGACTCTCATAAAAACTGCAAATTATAGGTTTATTTGCATTATGTTTAAGAATTGGATCTAGAAATCTTCAAATTAATTAGGCCTGTGATCAAGATTCACTAATTTATAAGATAAAAATTTGATACTAGAATCTTCATTCTTTCCTACTAAGTCCCTTGGGAAAGTCAAAAAAGTAATCATGACTTCCTTCTATATGAAGCAGAAACTTTTAAGAGCCCTGTGATTTTACTGTTTAAAATTATTAAATATTTCAGAGCAACTCTAAATTTATTTCTTTTAATAAAACATGTGGGTATTAGCTACAGTCTAAAATTTAAAAGCTACAAAAATATCAATTATTTTATGTGATACGCCACTTGTTCATTTTTGAAAACATACAAATCAGGGTAAGAGAGAATAGTGGGAAAGATTTCAGCAGGGTATTGGTCCATTTTCACACTGCTATAAAGAAAAGCCTGAGACTGGGTAGTTAATAAAGGAAAAAGGCTCAATTGACTCACGTTCCACATGGCTGGGGAGGCCTCAAGAAACTTAAAACCAGGGCGGAAGACGAAGGAGACGCAGGCACATTCTCCAAAAATCAGCAGTCGAGCGAGAGAAGAACAAGCTCTCGCGAAACTGCCCTTTATAAAACCATCAGATCTCGTGAGATTTACTCGCTATCAGGAGAACAGCATGGGAAGACCGGCCCGATGATCCAATCATCACCTTCCACCAAGTCCCTCCCTCGACACCTGGGGAATACAAATCAGATTACAATTCAATATGAGATTTAGGTGGGGACACAGAGCCAAATCATTTCAAGCAGGTAGCGAAGAATAAATGATGAGAAGTGAGGATGCGTGGGAAAATATATCAAGGAAAGGATCAGACGTGTGCAGCAGGAGCAAGGATGCTTATGCAGAATCGGAAGGACTCCAGTTAGAGAAAAGAATCCCGTTAGAGTAAATAGAAGTATAGAAGTCAGGTCTAGAAGCGTAAGTCAGGGCTAGACTGTGGAGAGACTTCCAGACTCGCCGGACCACTTTGGAATTTCAGGGTATGGAAGATACTGTGGGTCAGCTGAACCACTCCTAATCTCAACCCCCTTCTCACTTGTCTTATTTCCACTAAAGCCTATATAGAAGGTAAATACTGACTATCCCAGCATCACAGTTAGATGTGGTCAGGTGAAACACTTGTTGAAAATGAGGCACAAGTGAGAATCTCTGGGAAGTTTCAAGAAAAGCTTTTGCTTTCCTATGAAGCGAGCAAATGAAAGTATTACAGCCCCCTTTTGCTTCTTTTTCTTGTCCTGAGCTTTATACAATGTCTTTATCTGTCACGGCCCATCTTGTGGCCATAAGACTTAAAAACTCAACAGGAGAATAGAGCCAGCAGCTAAGTTTGATGTCTGTCATGTGAGAAAAATACATGCTTGTTGTTTAAACCGCTGTTGGTTGAGATTCCTGCTATTTGTAGCCAGACATGTTATTAATTATACCTAATGAATCTAGACGATGTGGCTTTTTTTTTTTTTCCTTGAGACAGGGTCTCACTTTGTCACCCAAGCTGGAGTGCAGTGACACGATCATGGCTCACTGCAGCCTCGGCCTCCCAGTACTCAAGTGATTCTCCCACCTCAGCCACCCAGTTAGCTGGGACCACGGACACGCACCAGCATGCCTGGTTTGCCACTTATTTGTTCATTGTTTTGTAGAGTTGGGAGCTCCACTATGTTGTCTAGGCTGGTCTCGAACTTCTGGGCTCAAGCGTTTTTCCTTCCTTGGCTTCCCAAAGTGCTGAGATTACAGGTGTGAGCCACCGCACCCAGCCTAGATGGTGTGACTTTTAATCCACAACGTTAGTGTGAAAGAAATACTATTTTACCTTTATTTTTGCAAATGGATATAAATGCTTTAATTCCTCAGACGTCTAACCGGTGAATTCTACTTCAATCATGTTTGGGGGATGCCCTTTTTCTACCTTCAGGATAATGCAAAACGTTTGCTGTTTTAAATAGTGACGAACATTAGATTAAGGACCTCATACATCCTTTGCTTAGTAGTTGCCAATGATACACCTCTGTCCATGCTTCATTGTCAAACTTGGCTTTGAAATCTTTTGCCGTGGCTCCCAGAGGTGTTACCGTTCACCCCTCTCTGACTTTCTTCAACACACCATCCCATGTGTGATCAGGAACAGCTCTGCATGGGATCAGACAGCGGAACTTAGATAGTTTCAAAATCCATAGGTGTCTTGTCTGACTTTTAGGCATGAGGTAAGGCCTCTAAATATTTCTAGGTCCAGTTACTTCAGGCCTCCAACCAAAAAACTCCTGCCTCTAAACCATTCCTTCTGAAACAATTCTCCCTAAAACCTCTCAGTATGCATAAGCTTACAAAACTTAGATATTAGTATAGCTTGCCTGGAAACTTCACATATGGGCTCTATAACATAAAATCCCTTAAGGCAGGGGGCAAAAGAAGCTTTAGCTACCTTCTTGGGATGAGGGAATTGGTGATAGGAAAATTAAACAGAGCAAAGAGAAGAAAACACATCATATCATTTTAAAAGGTTATTGTACCCCACCCAGGTTGCAGTGAGTCATCAAAGATTTTTAAGCAAATCAGTAGCATTTTTTAAATGATTAATCAGTGGTAGTAACAGTATGAATTAGGAAGGCTGACTCTTTTGCTCAGAGCCAAAAATAAGGTATCATTTAAAAGTGAATAATCTAAAATAATTTTGTAAATATGTTTCTTTCAGAGTAAAAAAGAAAGTTAATTGCATGCAAAAGACTTACCAAAATATTATCACAGATGGGTGTTCTGATATACCATAGTTATACACTGGAAACTACTCAATGTACAGGTGAGTGGATGAACAAAATGTAATATATTCACATAATGCACTGTTAGCAATAAAAAGGAATCATCTACGGATACTTGCACTAACATGCATGGATTTTAAAATAAGTGTGTTGAGGCTGGGCACGGTGACTGACACCTGTAATCCCAGTACTTTGGGAGGCCGAGGCAGGTGGATCACCTGAGGTCAGGAGTTTGAGACCAGCCTGTCCAACATAGTGAAACCCTGTCTCTACTAAAAATACAAAAAATTAGCCATGTGTGGTGGTGGGTGCCTGCAATCCTACCTACTCAGGAGGCTGAGGCAGGAGAATCGCTTGAACCTGGGAGGCGGAGGTTGCAGTGAGCCGAGATCATGCCATTGCACTCCAGCCAGGGCAACAAGAGCGAAACTCCATCTCAAAAACAAAAATAAATAAATAAATAAATAAATAAACAAACAAATAAATGTGTTGAATGAAGGAAGGCCAATAAAGCATGCATACTGTATGATCCCATATACACACCTGCATCACTTAACAACACGGACATATTCTGAAAAATGCATCCCTATGCGATTTCATCATTGTGCAGACATCATAGAGTGAACTCATACACCTAGATGATTGAGCTTTCTACACATCTAGGCTGTATGGTACAGCCTGTTGTTTCTAGGTTACAGATCTGTGCAGCACATCACTGTACTGAATACCATAGACAATTGTAACACAATGGTAAGTACTTGTGTATCTAAACATATCTAGGCATAGAAAAGTTATGGTAAAAAAGTGGTTTACCTGTATAGGGCACTTACCACAAAAGGAGCTTGCAGGACTAGCAGTTATTCTGGGTGAGTCAGTGAGTAAAGAGGGAGTGTTAAGGAGTAGGACATTACTGTACACTATAATAAACCATAAACACTGGACACTTGGGCTGCACTAAATGTGTTAAAAAATGTTTCTTTCTTCAATAATAAATTAACCTTCGCTTACTGTAGCTTTTTTATTGCTTTAAAATGTGAAACTCTTTGTGACACTTTTGTAGTAACGCTTAGCCTAAACCATAAACACGTTGTACAACTGTACAAAGTATTTTCTTTCTTTATACCCTTACTCCGTAAGTTTTTTCTTTTTTTTTTTTGTTTACTTTTTAAACTTTTGTTGTTAAAAACTAAGGCAAACACACACATATTAGCCTAGGCCTACAGAGGGTTAAAATCAACATCACTGCCTTCCACCGCCACATTTTGTCGCAGTGGGAGGCCTTTGGAGGCAATAACATGCATGAAATTGTCACCTCCTGTGATAAAAATGCCTTCTCCCAAAATGCCTCCTGAAGGACCTGTGTGAAGCTGTTTCACAGTTAACTTCTTTGTTTAATAATTAGGAGGACATTGTAAAATAACATTAAAAGTATGGTAAATACATAAATCAGTAACATACTCATTTATCATCATGATCAAGTATTATGTACTGTGCATACTTATATGTGCTAGATTTTTATAAGACTAGCAGCGGCCGGGCGCGATGGCTCACGCCTGTAATCCCAACACTTTGGGAGGCCGAGACGGGCGGATCACAAGGTCAGGAGATCGAGACCATCCTGGCTAACACGGTGAAACCCCGTCTCTACCAAAAATACAAAAAAAAATAGCCCGGCATTGTGGCGGGCGCCTGTAGTCCCAGCTATTCGGGAGGCTGAGGCAGGAGAATGGGGTGAACCCGGGAGGCGGAGCTTGCAGTGAGCCGAGACCGCGCCACTGCACTCCAGCCCAGGCGACAGGGCGAGACTCCGTCTAAAAAAAAAAAAAAAAAGACTAGCAGCACAGCAGGTTTCTCTACACCAGTGTCGCCACAAACACATGAGCAATGCATTCTGCTACAAAGTTAGGATGGCCATACGTCACTAGACAACAGGAATTTTTCAGCTCCATTGTAATCTTACGAGACCACCATCCTATATGCAGTTCATCATTGACTAAAATGTCATTATAGGGCGCATGACTGTAAATATAAAATTCTAGACAATGCAGGCCAAGCGACAGTGACAAAAAGCATACCAGTTGATTGGGTGGGGCAATGGGAAAGTGTGAGAAGGATAAAATAAGCGCACAGGGAGACCTTCAGGGGTGACAGATGTGTTCCCCATTTTGATTATGATGATGATTTATTAAGTGTACACTCACGTCAAAATTTATCGAATTGTCTACCTTCAAAGTATACAATATATTTGGATGTCAACTACCTCATTACAGCTGTTTAAAGGGGTATTTTGTTTGTTTATTTTTTATAATCTGCACATAAGCTTTATAAACATTAACCATGTAAAACTTATAACAACACAAATAACAAATTTTAGAAAGTGGAGAGAGGGAGGAAGTCAGGAGGTCACGTGGCTGTACTAATTTATCTTTCATAATAGGAAGTAAATTGATTCTGTCCAGAATCATAACTAGTAGTAAGAAAAAAAGAGAGCCCCATAGTGACCAATGTGTTTTCTTTATTGTTGTCTCACCTTAATTTGTTAATACCTTTCCACTTATAGCCAACCTATATATTTTAAATAAGCATTTAATACGAAGCTTTTCCTTCCTTAGTACTTTTAGGATTTTGTTCCCTAATTCATAGACTAAAGTTGACCCAATTCCTGCTTTATTTTCTCAGGACCTCTCTTACGTCCCTTCATTTTAAGTTAATTTGATTTCTTAATGTATCAGCAGAAAGGAAACGGGGAGTTTTAGAAAACTTTGAAAACACAAGTCATTGTTGTTAATAATTACACACAAATGAAATGCTTCAATTCTGATCACTCTGCTAAAAGTTAGGCTGTAAAGGTGAATAAACCAGTCCCTACTGTGGACGTTATCATTTAGTTAAACTGTTAAATCTAAAACTGATGTTTATTTTTCCTCTACTTTTGGATATACTTACCTGTTGTGTTCATAGGTGCTGAAAGTAATATACACACTGTTGGAAGGATTATAACAGTTATTTAGAAAAAATAAAACCACAAATAAAAATTTAAAAACATTGGTCGAAATATTTAAGTAGAAAAATATCTGGGGTCCCAAAGTTTATCCTAGTGGTTTGATATTAGAATTGTATTATTTTGTAATTTCTTCTAAGTCTTAAAATTAATTCAAAAGTTTATCAGATTTTGTTGTCTGAGGTAAGGATGAATTTATATTTCCAGGTCAAGAGTCTCAATAGTAGTGAGGCAAATATAACCACCCTTAAAGATAGATAATAGGCCAAGCTCAGTGGCTCACACCTGTAGTCCAACATTGGGGCAGGAGAGGGAGATTATTGAGACCAGATTTGAGACCAGTAAAAATACCAAAAAATTAGCCAGTCATCATGGCATGCCTGTAGTCTCAGATACTAGAGAGGCTGAGATGGGAAGACTGCTTGAACTCAGGAGGTGGAGTATGCTGTGAGCTGAGATCTCACCACTGCACTCCAGCCTGGGAGACAAAAAAAAAAAAAAAAAGGAAAAAGAAAAAGAAAAAGATAGATAACGATGACTTCCTTATACAGATAAGAAACTGAGACACAGAGAAGTTAAGTATCTTTTCCAGAGCTGACACAGCTAGCAGTAAAGGCTTTTACTATGAGCTACTTACTATAATTATAAGCAAGAGACTTCACAGTATAAAATGTAGACTTGTAATTATTAGGAACCAAAGGCCAGAATATTTGAAATCAGCTTTATTCTGGAAAACTTAGGGTTTATTGATATAGTAACTATGCTAGAACCAAATTAACATAATTACTATACAAAATAGACAAAATGTTATGGGGCATGAAGAAAGCAGTTAACAATACTTTAAAAACACATGTATTAACAATTTCTAAACATAGGCAAATGTAAAGGTAAAACAAATGGCTCAAAAATCTCAGTATACAAATAATCTCAACTGACATTGAAAAATAAGGTAAAACAAAATAAAAGTAATATATGTGCATGATTATAAATTCAAACAACGTGGATAGAAATAAATTTTTAAAAGACCCTCACCTTCACTAACTTCGTTCCAAAGTAAACACTGTTAAGAGTTAAAATGTCAACATGTACAATATCTTCTATGAAAAGTATGTAAATATATGCATCTACATACATATTATATTGGAATGAAAACAATAATACAATTATACACGTCGTTCTGCATCCTGATTCTTAGATGTTTTAATAAATCTTGGAACTACATTAATTTCAGGACTATATCATTGCTTTAAATACTACATAGTATTTTGTTTCATGGATATAACATAATATATGAAAGAAGTGAGTCATTATTTCAAACAAAGTTTATGGTGATTTGTACCTAAGAAGACTTAAATCATGTTTAATTGTCTAAGGAGAATTTTTGCTATGCTTCTTGGTTTTCAGGGACACCCTGCTGATCGTCCAGCAGATGGCGACATAACAACATGCCAGGAAACGCAAAGTAGAAAACAGGATGCTAAGATGTATAAATTCAGTAACGGCTGTCTCCTTTCCATAGAGAAAAAAAAACATCAGAAATGACCATTTTTTCATGGTTTAAATATGATTCCAGACAACATAAGTTTATATGTGCTTCAGTAGTTGAAGTGTCACTTAAAAGTCTTGTAGAAAAGCAGGCACCGTAGGAAATGGGTCAGAGGAAGGACCTGGGCACTTGTAGTGAAAACAGCAGCATTTTTTTGTTTGTTTGTTTTTTGTTTTCTTGAGACGAGTCTCGCTCTGTCGCCAGGCTGGAGCGCAGTGGTGAGATCTCAGCTCACTACAACCTCTGCCTCCCGGGTTCAAGCGATTCTCCTAGCTTGAACAGGAGATCCTCAAAATGATTTTATCAACAGATCCTCAAAATGATTTTATGAGGTCAGACAGTCTAAGTTATCTTCAGTTACATATAAGAAAACAGCAGTGTTCATGATTGCAAAGGCTTAATGTAGAAAGAGAATAGGTCTTCTCACTCCAAAATATTGAGTCCTCAATCCACTAATTTATTTTCTGGGTGGACTACTGCTTTCGTTGTTGATTTTTCTTACGTTCTCGTGCATGGAAACTATAATATGTTTAAGTTAAGAAGAGGTAATACATTAGTATTCAATCAATCCAACCCATATTAAATCTCACCCAATTGAGACAAGAGGAAAGGAAAGAAAAAAAGGAGACAAAAAGGAGAATCCAAAGGGACTACAAGGGAAGGTAATGAAGATGGAGGAGGCAGGAAAAATGGAGGGACTGAGATGCAAATACATTTGGACAGACTTTCAGTTGGGTTTAGAATCACTGCTAAACACTGATTACACACTCTACATATTGAACTTGTTATTCATAGTCCAGAAAAATATTTTACCTGCTCTAATTCTTGAATGTCGTTATGTAGGGAATATATGAGATGTATGCCTGTGTAAAATGTTTGAAACGTACATATTACAGTATTTGAATTTAATGTCACCCCGAAATGGACATGTCAAACTCCATTCTTCACCAGGTTTTGAATCCTATTTCTCATCTGCAAAACTAGGAATTTAAAAATGCAGCGTTACTGTGAGCCTTAAATACAATTGTCACATGAGAGGTGCACAAATTGTTAATTTCATTTCATCTGGTACCCAACGCCTGTATACCGTGGAATTAAAAGCCGTGCCTGTGTGATCTGACTCATGTGTATTTTCTCCAGCCTTACACTGTTTCATATTCTTCCTTCAGCAACAGCAATACACTTCCAAGTCTTTGTTTTTTTGTTGTTTTTTTTGTTTTGTGGATGTGTTTTTTATTTCACTTTGCTCTTTTCCTCGTTAAACCTCTTTTTATGTGATTGGATTTTTTTTTTGTTACACCTCATCTTCCTGCTAAACTGTAAACATCAAGAAGTTAGGAACCATTCTTGGTTCACCCCCATCCTTGGGTGCACAGCTGAGAGCACAGACACTAATATATTGCAGATATACAATTAAACTGTCTGATGTATATTATGTTAGGCAAATTAGTACGGCTCATTTGATCAAGGGAATAGTTATCCAAGAGTTGAATTTTGTGTGGGAAATAAGGTGACAGCTTCAAAGTGAAAATGTTTTCTAATCCCTTTTATCACCCTCTCTTAGAGCAGAAATTTTAGGTGCAGGGTGTTACCTGCCCACTTTAATCTCAGCTTAAAGCAGGTTAAAAGAGGACATCCAATCACACACTAATTTGAGGCACTAAATAGGCAAGATTTTCTTTAGATACGCACAAAACAAAGCACAATAATTTGCAGACAAAGAAGTTTGAAACAAGAGATTCTTCAACTATACCAATTTCCTTCTGAACATTATTCCTTCCTGGAAATGATGTTCACACATCTTGATGCATCTTACTTAAGCATCATGGACAAGTGTCATAATTAGATCATTCCAGCTCTTCCACAAGAAAAGACACCTTTTAAAGAATATCACTGCGGAGATGTCAAAGTATTCACTTCTGTAAGGGGAGATTGGACTATCTCTCATAAGTAATTTGGTTGAATTTTAGAAAAATCCTTGAGCTTGCTTCAATAAATGAGAAAGTCACTTTGTAATTAGATTCTTATTTCTATTCAATATGAGGGTCATGCCGTGTTCCCTGACCTGGGATGGAGAACAAATGAGCAAAAGGAATAAACCTCCATCTTAATTGCAATTATCTTCTGCATCTCAATCCTCTCCCTAAATTTATTCATTTTGATTCCAATGTTTTCAAACAAAAGAGAAATCATAGGGCTTCTCTTTACCTTCCCATAAATTAAACCAAAAAATTAACGAACACACACTGAGGTACAGGATGGTAGATTTTTTTGCTCTAAAATATAAGGAAATTCTGGCGGGGCAAGGTGGCTCATGCCTGTAATCCCAGCACTTTGGGAGGCCGAGGCGGCCAGATCACCTGAGGTCGGGAGTTCGAGACCAGCTTGCCCAACATGAAGAAACCTCGTCTCTACAAAATATACAAAATTAGCCGGGCATGGTGGTGCATTCCTGTAATCCCAGCTAGTCGAGAGGCTGAGGCAGAAGAATCTCTTGAACCCGGGAGGTGGAGGTTAAGGTGAGCAGAGATTGCACCATTGCACTCCAGCCTGGGCAACAAGAGTGAAACTCTGTCTCAAAAAAAAAGGAAATTCTTAATGGAATGGTAATTATAACCATAATTACCATTCCAAGACTTTAGTTGTTTTCTCTATCTTTAATAGAACGTTATTATAAGTTGTATATTTACAAATTTCAAAGATATACAGCGATTAAAATGCAAATTCATTAGGACACTTATGAAACCTGTAAAAGAAGGCTGGGTTGCACTCCGGCGTAAAAAAAATGCCACAAGGTGGCACTCCTTCTTAATGTTAGACTCTTTAAAAACATAGATTATTCTGAAATGTGTTGGATTTCCAAACTAAGACTGACGTTTCACCATATTATTCTAAATCTCCAGTAATTGCATTAGCTTGGTGTTTTGTGAGGTTAGTTGACTCATTTTAAGTGTCCGAAAGCAGTTATTGTACCACAAGTTTTAATAAATGCTTTTCATGGCAACGATGGTATCAGGCGTTTCTGAATGTGAAGCACATTGGTTAAGGAACCATCTCAACAGACAAAGCACAGGCTCTGGAACCAGCATTCTCGGATTTGACTTTCATCTTTTTTAATTTATTCTCTGAATAAACTGAAAACGTGCTAAACTTAATGAGTCAGAATTTACTCATCTAGAAAATGATTACCACTGAGCATTCCTCATCATTTCACATTGCCCTGTTTACTAAATTACACAATGTACAGAAACACTGAACATAATAGGCTTGTTGAAAGCTGTACCCTCATGCACACATACCCTAAAATGCTAATACTTGTGTAACTTCTCTTTATAATTTTTTTATATATTATCTGAAATAAATATTTTACAATAATTTGTGTAAGGCTTTTTAACACAAAACTTTTTCTTTGAGCTGGCTGTGGTGGTGCATGCCTGTCATCCCAGCTACTTGAGAGGTGGAGGTGGAAGGATTGCTTGAACCCAGGAATGTGAGACCAGCCTGGGTATCACAGCAAGCGCTCATCTCTAAACAACAACAACAAATAATAAAAGTAAAACAAAGAAAACCTTTTCTTTGAATTATTAAACCAAGAAAAATATCTATATCATATTTAGGATATTACGAAAATCGACATGATATTTCGCCAAAGTTTTGAGTGCCTACTATATGCCAGGCACCTGTATTCCAGGTGCTGAAGACAAACACTGAACAGAGAGCAACATCTGCCTAGCAGGAAGTAGTCAACAACTGGAAACAGAAGATGAAGTCATGTGATAGGCAGTGAAGCAGCATAGGATGGCCAAGAGGGCTTCCTGAGAGATGATATTTGCACCAAAATCTCAATGCTGAGAAAATGACAACCTTGCTAAAATTAAGAGAAAGAGAAATTGAAGAACAAGTTGCTGCAAAGGTCCTGACAATGCAATTCTCTTTCACTGACAACAGGAAGAAAAGAAAGCTTGAATGTGCAAAGAGTCGTGAACCAGTCAAGAGTGGAGAGAGAAAAGCTGCAAATGTAGGTAAGAACCAGGTCATACAGGCTGTTGAAGGCCTTATGAGCAGCTTAGATTGTATTCTGAGATTACATAGCTCTGGGGTTTTAAACTGAAGAGTGATTTAATTGTGTTATTGTATGTGTATTTCAGATTCATAAACATGAACATGATATAAACAAAAAATGATGAATTGATGATGAACTGCTTTGCTTAGTTATATTGCTTAATAATTCCCAAACTGAGCTTGTTTATAACTAAAAACATTTTACTTTCTGAACATTTAAGAATAAACATTTGGTCTTGTGGTTTCATCATATTTTAACAGTTGCTTATAAGGGAACACACATCACACCATATGGCACTAATGTCCACGTAGTAATATGTATTTTCTCGTTTCCCAAAGATAATACCTAAAATCTAAAAATGTGTGCTTTCCCTTCCAGAACGTGGAGGGGTTGGCCCAGCCCATGATGAATCCAGGTAAAGCCATGTTACAAGTACTCACAAGGGATTGTGAATTGAAGCGATGTTTGTTTCTTTTGGGTTAGGGCCTTAAAGATGCTGACAAGTTTCCTGCATTCTCTTTTTCCTCTTCTTCCACTGGAAAGCAAAGGCCAATCAATTCTGTATTTGTCAAGCAATACAAGTATTTACAGGTCATTTTCCAATTATCCAATGATTGGCTGTGTTTCAGAAATTATTTTACATGGTTTTGGAAGCAGATTTTTCTTTTGAAAGACAGCTATTCTTAGTAGAAAGTGATGGGCCAATTTATTTGTCCTAAAATTGTACTGAAATACTGAATATATCTAGTGGAAAAGATAAGAAATACAATATTAATACATAGATGGTATGCAGCTGTTCAAACCAGAGGGGACCGGGAAGCTACAGAATGGAATGACTCAGTTTCCTAAATTGCTGGCTCAAAGAATGCAGCTTGGCAAACTGAAGCACCCTCTTTACAGGTCCTTTTCTTCCATGAAGTTCTATTCAATTCCTGCCAGAAAACTACTGCCCTCAATGAGCCACTGCTCAAGACCACCCTTCTCTGTCAAACCTGACTCCTGCTTTCTATCTTTCCCCGCAGACAACCCATTGCCTCCCTTTACTGCCTGGAGAATTGGGACTGGGGAATTGGAGATGGGGGAGAATGAAAATTTTAGTGATCATTTTCTCTGAGGGATTCTCCCCACCTACACTCAGTTCTTACTTATTAAATGGCTTCTGTATATCTTAGGAATAAAAAGCCATTCTTCCTTGGTGTCTTCTTCCTGCTAGCAATGGAGCCCTAGCTGGTCTCGTCAGCAATCAAGTCATTAAATCTGACTGGCAACTTGCAAAGAATGGTGGGGCCGAGAGACAACAGGTCAAGTTTTCGAGGGTATGTCCTCTGAAACTCAGGCAGCAGGTCAGGTGGTAAGAATCTGAGAGCTATCAAAAACAGAAGTGGGCATTCTCCTTCTTGCTGAACGAGCTACTCATTCAGGAAAGCCAGTGTTGAGTCAGAGATTTAATAAGGACGTAGAACAAGTAGCTGAAAATTTAGGAAGACAACAAAGCCACTTCCTGAAAAAACCAACCATTGGCAACAAACTGAGCAGGTGGAGGGAAACTGTCCAGATCTCATAAAGATGCTGGCAGTGTAGATTAGGTTAGAGCTTCCATTTTTAAAAGATTTCTCAGATTTCCGTCATATCCTCACTGAAAGGTTTCTATCCTAATCTCAAAGGGCTAACATGTTCAAGGAAAAAGAGATCAGGAAGCAGCAAGGAAGACATTAAAAGGCATTGGGCAGGGACAGTATCTCCCCAGGGATTAATAATACCAGGTGATAAAAGGTATAGGGTATTAATCCCTGCCACCAGGTTTCATATTACATTTCACATAGTGTCTGGCACATAGCAGTTGCGGAAAGCATGAGTGTTGTGTGAGTGAATAAATGGGTGAGTGGGTGACGATTGAATGAATTAGTAAGTCAAAGTATAAATATTTAGCTTCCGGGTTATGAATTTGAGGCAGAAAAGTGAAGATGGAAGTATCCAGATTCACCTGATGATCCTCATTCGAAGACTTGTCTTCCTGCACCACCCTCCTCCATTTAAGAGTGATTATTCGAGAAGCACCTTGTGATGTTGAAAAATGAGAGCTGAATGCTGACAAGCTAAAGATCGCTGGAGATTAAGGAAAGTGCGTGGAGTAAGATTTCAAGTCACCTGGAGCCAAGGATATAGTGAACCAATTGAGTACTAAGACATACAGCAGGAAAAAAAATCTAATTTTATCTTCAAGGAGATGAAAGAAAGAAGAAGGAAGTTTTGTGACAAAAACCATCAAACACTAGATTTGATGTTAAATAAAAATCTCTTTGTAATTCAATGCCTACCCCACACTCACATTCTCAACCCTACTTTTTTGGTTACCATCAATGCATCAATACTGTATTCCTTTTTCTCCACGAGAAATACTCAATATTTCAAGACAATTGTGTGATAAATAAATTAGCCTATGACTTATTATTAAGAATAGCTGTGTTTCAAAGAGAACTATGTTCCCATAATCACTTAATCTCTTTGAACACAGCAAATCACCACATAATTGAAATATGGCTGTAAAGACTTGTGTTTGCTTAATAAACACAAAATTGATTGGCCTAAATCAATTGGCCTAAATGGATTTTGTACTTATTTTAGGGAAAAACAGCAAAGGACAAAAAGTGAATATTTTAAAAAGAAAGAACTATCTACAATTTTTGAAAATGTATGGAGAACCAGAGTATTTTAAAGATATTTTTACTGCTTTTGCTAATAGCAAATTTAACGGGATATTGGAAACACATATAAGCAATTTAACTGATGTATGTTAAATACAATGGTATTCTTAAAGTATGTTTTTAATTTAATTTATTGTCTCCCCTGAATCGAGATCTTGGTCAGGTCAGTTCTCTTAGAAGACCTCTAGAGGGCAATGTCTCATTTAAATTATAACTGAAGGCAATCTAAGGTCCTATTGGCAGTGGACCTTAACAAGTGAATCCTATTGAATTAAAGCACCAGATAAGTAACCACTGCATATATAACTTATCTTCTAGCAGACTGAAAAAAATATATATACCTAACCAGCAAAGTCAAAATGAAATGCTTCCTTTGAGCCTACATTGAACGTCTTTGATGGTTTACACACCTTCAACAAATTCTCAAAGTCATTGGTTTAACCACTCTTGGATGCACCCGGCTGAGTTGGATGAAAACTTCAGTTTTGTGTTCTTTTCTTTTCAACTGAAAGCTGTATGTCTATTTTCAGCATTATGCATGTTATTTTTTCTTTCTTCCATTCTTACCAGTATTCCTCATTTACAAAACAAAAACGATAATAATCAGAAATCGTCCTATAAAAATGTTAATTTTGTTTAGCCATTGACTGATCTTGCTCTAACCTTAACATTTTGTGATTATTGACCTTTGTTGCATTTAACACCCCCCCAATTATCTAGCCATTTCGAAAATCAACATTATCCCATTGTAATTCATTTTTTAATACATCATTCTATGTTACTGTTTTATGCCTTCATATTAGCAAAATATGAATTTCTGTTAAAAAAAAATAACCCCTCTGATCATTTAAAAAATCCCTCTGCAACAAAACATATTTTTTTTTTCTTTTTTTTTTTTTTTTTTTTTTTTGTAGAGACGGAGTCTTGCTCTGTTGCCCAGGCTGGAGTGCAGTGGCGTGATCTTGCCTCACTGCAACCTCTGCCTCCCAGGTTCAAGGGATTCTCCTGTCTCAGCCTCCTGAGTAGCTGGGACTACAGCC
Organism: Hylobates moloch; assembly: GCF_009828535.3. NCBI lineage: Eukaryota > Metazoa > Chordata > Mammalia > Primates > Hylobatidae > Hylobates > Hylobates moloch. Next base: position 116,101,688 of record NW_026652283.1, read on the forward strand.
AAACGCCGCTATGCCTGGCTAATTTTTTGTATTTTTTTTTTTTTTTTTTTTTTTTTTTTTTTTTTTTTTAGTAGAGATGGGGTTTCACCATGTTGCCCAGGCAGGCTGGTCTCGAACTCCTGAGCTCAGGCAATCCACCTTCCTCGGGCTCCCAAAGCGCTAGGATTGCAAGCATAAGCCTGGAGACTGGTTTTAGAACTTCTAGTAATCTCAAAACTGCAGAGCTGGACTGAATGTTGTCATTGATCACAGGGCATCAGACAAATATGGATTCAAATTTATGTGACCTTCAGCGAATTACTTAACCTCTCTAGGTTTGGTTTCCTCATAATTAAAATGAGAATAACATCTAACTCGAGATAGCTGTGGTGCAAATTAATGAGATGATGCAGTAAAGCAGTAAGCACAGTGGCTGACACAGTCAAAGCTAAATGGCAGCTACTATGACATCTCTCTCTGATTTTAAGTGTGAGCCCTGACAAGTTGCCACCCAAGAACTAATCTAACATAATACCTTGAAATGCTCCTCTCTTCTCTCCTTCATTTCACCTGTTCCTCTGCAGTCTACATATATTCTTCAGGAGCCACCTAGAGTTTTTCTGTTGAAGAATTTTCCAAATTTCATGATCAATTTGAGTTGTCCATTCCCTTTGCTCCAGACAAACTCTATTGATCCTTCTGTTACAGCCTTGATGTATTTTTATGTACCCGCACATTAGCATCTTCCAATAGGCTATGAAATTTGCAAAGTCAGAAACTGCATTTTATGCACTTTTACCTTCCCAAAAGCAAAAGCATGACACATAGTCTGTACTCGGTAATGGTTTGCATGAAGGAATGAATGAATGACCCATGACTGACCTCACCTTGACCATATTTCCAATCTCATGATTCCCACAGTCTTTTCTGAGTAGATTGCAAAATCAATCTGCTCTGCACTTTTCCCAGGGTGATGGGAGGAACTGCTTATCTAGTACCCTTTGATTTGGGGCCAGAAGGAATTGCTTTTGGGAAGATTGCCCTGCTGAAAACAGTAAACCTTTTACTCTGTTATTTTTTCTTGATTTCCTTTTTCAAGCTTTCTTCGTCACAGCAGGCTAATAAGGATCTAAGCCATGTTTCTGTGCCCACTAAATGCTTCTGCCAAAGGTCAGAAAGGATATGCAAAATTAGAAATAGGCTTGCTAGATTTCTGGCATTATGGATAATTAAATTTTTATGATGTTATTTAAATTTTACAGTTAAGAAACAGAAAAGAATGGCCCATGCCTGAAAAAAAAAGTCCCAGTACTCTATTAAACCCTATTTTTCCACTATAGCAAAAATAATCTGACCAATGTGTTTTAAAAAACGTCATAAAAGATAATGGCAGTTACAAGGCATTTTGAAGATTAAAGGACAGATTGATTTTTCTTTTTGTTTTTGTGTTTTTACTTTTCAAATGAAAGCTGTGTGCTTTAGTTGATAAGACTCAATTATTTAGCTAAATAAAAAACATAATCCCTACATTCCTGTGTTCAGATAAAAGCTTGAGTCACACTTCTTAAACAATTGAGATAATAATTACCTCTTATACCTCGGACCTACCCTGAGTGAAATTCAAATCTATTATTTGATGGAATCGGTCACACTGAAGTACATCTTAGCCAAAATTTAATGGTGGCTTGGAGATACTCGAGAAGTTCTCCGGAAATTTCATGTGTCTACAATACCTGAAAAAATAACGTATTCGAGGAAATTTCAAAAATTGGGATTATCAAGCAGAAGAGAATTTTGTAAGAGTAGGATAATAAGACATAATAGGATACCCTCAATACATAAAGTGTCAATAATATATAAGGCTTTCTCACCAGCTGTCTTCACTACTATAGAGAGGGGCACATGCTTGCCTGCCGTCTTGGCCCAGGCAGAAGCCCAGGGAGCACCTTCTCCTATAAGGATCTAGTAAAGCTTATTGAATGTCTCAACGTGTGCCTGCAAATGGACACTCCGTAATGAGCAATGATTTAATCTTCTATAGATTTGGTTCTAAGTTTAAAAAATAATTTTGAGTTAAGGCGCTTTGGGGCCACCTCACCATTAACCCACACACTGCCAGCACCTTCTAACTCTAATTTGCAATCCTAGATTTCATACATGGAAAACATCTTCTGAAGAATTAGCTTCATCTTCCATTAAGAAGTAAAGTCCTTGGCACATTCTCTACAGATTTCAGAAGCTAACTGCACTCTCACGGTTTGTTGGGCCATATTTAATAATTCAAGCAGATTATCTTCATTAGCATAGTCTTTTCTTCTCTCCTTTTCTCTTTTTTCCTTCTCTTTTACCAATTCTCAATGTTTTCTCTTGTTTCTCTTAACCTCAAATCTTATGCTCTGAGGTTATTAGTACCTAGTTATGTAGAAAAGGCTACAAATTCCACAGTAATTGGCTCTCATTGATATTACTCCAAATTGTGTTTCTCCATAGCACACAAAAATTTGGAATTTGACCCAACTGAACCAAAAGAAACACAAAAATGTAGTTAATAAGTGTTAGTCTAGACTAGCTTCCTAGAGCACTCCCTATTTTTCCCTATGCTCCAACCATCTGGGGTTTATGTCACATTCACAGATTTGGGGCCATTTACGATTATCTTCTATGTAATAAAAGCGAGTTACATTAAACATGCTAAAGCAAATTAAAAGGATCAGAATCAGAAAGTACCCTTGAGTAAACACTGGATGGTATGCATTTTGTAGTTACCTGTTAAGAAAATTATTTGAGATTTGCATAAGTTTTACATAGAGACAGCAAAAATGGAAATTGTGTGACCAGTCAAAAACAAGGAAGTCGATCGGGCGCGGTGGCTCACGCTTGTAATCCCAGCACTTTGGGGGGCCGAGGCGGGCGGATCACGAGGTCAGGAGATGGAGACAACGGTGAAACCCCGTCTCCAATAAAAATACAAAAACATTAGCCGGGCGTGGTGGCGGGCGCCTGTAGTCTCAGCTGCTCGGAGAGGCTGACGCAGGAGAATGGCGTGAACCCGGGAGGCGGAGCTTGCAGTGAGCCGAGATTGCGCCACTGCACTCCAGCCTGGGCGACAGAGCCAGACTCCGTCGCAATAAAAAAAAAAAACAAGGAAGTCAAATAGAAGAAATGAAGAGGGGACTCAGGACTACATAATGGCTTACCAAGGCAGGTTAACCAAAATCAATTTCAATATGTAACATCTTGATTCAAGGGCACGTTGAAAATGCCTAGAAACTCAAAGTCAAAATTTAACACAAATCTACTTTTTTTAATGAAAAAGTAAATATATCTACTAAGAGTCTGCATGTTCCTTCACTTGGTCCCTCAGAGATGTAGAAATTCTTGGGTTCTTTTCAAGCTCATGTCTCTAGAGTGACATGCTGTGAAAGTTATTATTAGCCAAGCAATACAAATGTGCCAATTCATTTTGCGTAATATTAGCATTCTAGAATATAAAGATTGCCAAAAATATTAACAAATTGCTACAAATAATCTTGAATAATAAACATCATATTTCTTTAACTTTTACACAAGTTCTTTCAATAAAAATTACTCAGAGGTTAACAGATAATCTGACATTAAGAAATGACAATAATGGTATGTGATTTATCACTTAAAACCACTGAATATTCCCAAAATGAAGTGAATTGAAACCTCACAATATTGAATAATTATTTAATGTTAACAAAGAACAGAGTATATTCAGATCTTGTGCAATTTATGGTGCATGTGATATTTATTAGTATTTGGCTGGCTAAGTCTATAATTCTTCCAATTTTTGTTTAACTAAAATTGTTCTGAATTGAGTTTAGCGAGAAAGATGAGTTCTCATTTTATTAACAAAGTTTCCAGCACTTAATAATAAAAATTTGTGATGTAATTTAAAAAATATCTTTATTGCCTAGCAATGAGAAAGAACATGCAACTAAGATAAATAAACATAGACTGAGGCACACTCCAGAAAATTACCACAATGTTTTCCTTTCATCAATTCTAAATCCATTACTCTTTTTTTTATAATCAAAGATAATAGCACTATTTCTTTTTTTAATATTTTTTTAATTATACTTAAAGTTCTAGGGTACATGTGCACAACTTGCAGGTTTGTTACATATGTATACATGTGCCATATTTGTGTGCTGCACCCGTTAACTCATCACTTACAGTAGGTATATCTCCCAATGCTATCCCTCCCCACTCCCCCCACCTCATGACAGGCCCCAGTGTGTGATGTTCCCCACCTTGTGTCCATGTGTTCTCATTGTTAAGTTCCCACCTATGAGTGAGAACATGCGGTGTTTGGTTTTCTGTCCTTGCAATAGTTTGCTCTGAATGATGGTTTCCACATTCATCCATGTCCCTACAAAGCACATGAACTCATCATTTTTTAAGGCTGCATAGTATTCCATGGTGTATATGCGCCACATTTTCTTAACCCAGTCTATCGTTGATGGACATTTGGGTTGGTTACAAGTCTTTCCTATTGTGAATAGTGCCACAGTAAACATACGTGTGCATGTGTCTTTATAGCAGCCTGATTTATAATCCTTTGGGTATATACCCACAATGAGATACCATCTCACACCAGTTAGAATGGCCATCATTAAAAAGTCAGGAAACAACAGGTGCTGGAGAGGATATGGAGAAATAGGAACACTTTTACACTGTTGGTGGGACTGTAAACTAGTTCAACCATTGTGGAAGACAGTGCGGTGATTCCTCAAGGATCTAGAACTAGAAATACCATTTGACCCATCCCATTACTGGGTATAATAGCACTATTTCTACACATTTGGATACAAGTATCCTTTTCATCATGTTTATATTTTTTAATATTACTTAGCAGAAGTTAGGTGTATTAAAAATATGTATGTATTAATTAAAAGATTTCCAACACATCTAATATTTAAGAAATTCTATTCCCAGTTAGTAGTATTTGATCTTTACCTTTTATCAACGACATATATGAAACATATATGACTTTTAAAAATTAAATATTTCTGAAGAACATCACTACTTTTCTCCACTTCTGCTTTCAGAAGCAAAAACCATTTACCATTCTGAATTCCTCCAGTAGTCATCTCCATAATTCTGAATCATGCATTTATATTGATTTTTATTGGCTTATTGGATGAAGATATCACTTACTGACTTTGAGATATGATAAAGGAGAATTTACCTCACTGAAGCTACATTTTTTTGCTCTTTATTTCCAAAGATTATTTCATTGTTTATGGATGCTCCCCTGGTTACCACTGCAAATTTAATTAACTGACATAAACCATCTATTTTTGATTCCTTAGTGATAGTATCTCTTTTACTTTTTGCTGAAGAGTGAAAGAGATCCTATCCTTTCCTCCTTTCTCTTACATCTTCCATATATAATATGTCATCTCTGGATTTACTTTTATATCATCAGATTTGCTAATATTTATATTCTGTTTTGGGTTGATTTGCAGAGACTCAAAAATTTTAAAATTATTATATTACTGTTGATAATGTTCACTCCACAGACATACACTGTGTTGATAATGCTTTTCTCCTTTACAGGCCAAATGTCAAAACTTTTGTGCTTCTTAATAGCACATATATTAGCTTTTTGGGGGTAAGCTTCATTTACCTTTATCTTCTACTCAAGTTTTCTAAAGTTTCATCTTTCCCCCCACCCCCCCCCACAGAAAGGTGCTTCCAGATGATTCCATCAGCTTTCTTCATTTTGGTACTCTGAGCCTATGCGTAACATTATCTAGGATGTCCCATTATTACCTCTTTGGGTTACATCCACCCACTGTTTCTTGAATCCCTTGTCTTTCTCTTACTTGGTTTCCTAAAGCTTTTCTCAAAAAACTTCAAAGAGAAATTGTGTGTAATATAAACATTCTGAGATTATGAATTTCTGAAAATGACTTTATTCTACCCTCAAACTTGATTAGTAGTTTGGCTGGGTATAGAATTCTAGGCTAGAGGGCATGATGACACGTGCCTGTAGTCCCAGCTACTCGGGAGGCTGAGGCAGGAGAATGGCGTGAACCTGGGAGGTGGAGCTTGCAGTGAGCCAAGATGGCGCCAATGCACTCCAGCCTGGGTGACAGAGCGAGACTTCGTTTCAAAACAAACAAACAAACAAAAGAACAGAATTCTAGGCTAGAAGTAATTTTCTGATCAGAATTTTAAAGGCACCGTTACATCGACATTTAATAATCAATGTTGCTAATGAGCAGTCAGGCTAATATTGCCTGGTATTTGCTCCCTTCAAAGTTAGCTACTTTTTCTCCCACAAAACTTTATACGACATCATTTTATGTAACTGTGTTCTTCACTTTAAAAATATTTTTCATAGTTTGAAATTGGAATGATCCTCTACATCTCTGATACGGACTGAATGTTGTGTCCCCCCAGAATTTACAACCTTGAAATCCTAATCTTTAATATAATAATATTAGGGGATGGGGCTTTGGGGAGGTTAAGATGGAGCCTTTAGAAATGGGATTATTGCCCTCATAACAAGAGATACAGAGGGATTATTTTCATAACTATGAGAAATAAATGTTTAAACCACCCAGTCTATGGACTCTGTTATAGCAGCCCAAGCTAAGATAATATTTCATCTTTTCTGTCAATATTTCTAAGTCTCTGTGTCTCTTTCTCCTACATTCTGAGAGGTTGCCTTCATTTATTCCCCAAGACGCCATTTTTAGTTTGTAAATTATAGTATTTTTATTCATGAGCTCTTTCTTATTCCTTGATAATATTCCCTAAAAAGTACTTAAGGATACATTATGTGTCAAAGCACACCGAAATTAAAAGGCTTGTACTTTATTGCATGCAAATTATACCTCAATAAAGTTGATTTTATAGCTAGAAACTATCCATTTATCTCTCTATCTACACTTTCAAACTCTCTCACTTTCTCTTTATTCTGAAAAATTTTTCCTGGTGATCCTTTTCTTCTATCTGTATAAATCTTTCACTTATTCTCTCATCCAGTATTAAACAACTTTTAACACATAACCCAAATTATACTAGACGTCCCCAAGAATCAGATCTACACACCTGGCTATAGAGCAGAAGTTCTATTTATTGTCTGTCTTTTTTTTTTTTTGAGATGGAGTCTCGCTCTGTCGCCCAGGCTGGAGTGCAGTGGCGCTATCTCAGCTCACTGCAAGGTCTGCCCCTCCCAAGGAGCTGGGACTACAGGTGGCCACCAACACGCCCGGCGAATTTTTTTCTATTTTTAGTAGAGACAGGGTTTCACTGTGTTCGGCAGGATGGTCTCGATCTCCTGACCTCGTGATCCACCCGCCTCAGCCTCCCAAAGTGCTGGGATTACAGGCGTGAGCCACCGTGCCTGGCCTATTGTCTTTCTCCCTGACCATCTTCATGAATTATGTCTCTTATTCATCAAGTTTTAATAATACAATTTTTTGTTTGTTTTTGCAGAGTTTTGAAAGTGCCAATCCCTACCCTGCCCTCCTGCCTCAAGACTTTCTGCTACTTCTGCCTGGAACTCATTTCCTCTGGCCGTCTCCCACCTGACTCCTCATCATTTAGGTATTACCTATACCTCATCCCTTCAAAGGGTCCTGTGTCAAGCTGTTTTTGCCTTGCTATAAAGATATACCTGAACCTGGGTAACTTATAAAGAAAGGAGGTTTAACTGGCTCACAGTTCCACAGGCTGTATAAGCATGGCACTGGCATCTCCTTGGTTTTGAAGGAGGCCTCACTGAGCTTTTACTCATGGTAGAGGGCAAAGGAGAAGCACGCACATCACATGGTGAGAGCAGAAGCAACAGAGAGGGAAGAAAGATGCCACACACTTTTAAACAGCCAGATCTTGCTAAACCATTCACGAAAAATCTACCCGCACGATCCAATCACCTCTCACCAGGCTCCACCTCCAACACTGGGGATTACATGAGGAACAATGTCTAAACTATATCAAGTCCTAACATGACTACATTATGTAAAGATCTCGATTTACTTCTCTACTTTTACATTTTCTATACAGCACTTAGCACTATCTAAAATAATCTTGGCTGGGTGTGGTGGCTCATGCCTGTAATCCCGGCGCTTTGGGAGGCCAAGGCAGACGGATCACCTGAGGTCAGGGGTTCGAGTCCAGCCTGGTCAACATGGTGAAACCCCATCTCTACTAAAATACAAAGATTGTCCAGGCATGGTGGCACTCACCTGTAGTCCTGGCTGCTTGGGAGACTGAGGCATGAGAATTGCTTGAACCCGGGAGGCAGAGGTTGCAGTGAGCCGCAATTATGCCACTGCACTCTGACCTGGGTGATAGACTGAGGCTCCATCTCAAATAAATTAATAAATAAATAAAATAATCTTGTTTCATTTTCTGTTTCCCCTCAGCAGAAAAAAGCCTCTATCATTTGGGTTTTCTTTATTGACACACATATTTTGTAACATGTTTGTATATATGCATTTTATCAGCTTCCACCCCAATAATACCTATATTAAACAACAGATTGCACAATCTTGATCTAAAAAAAAGCTAGACAGAGCATGAATAGGTTTTGAAATCAGAAAATCGGAAAGGCCTTTGGAAGAATTCTGGCTCCCCATTTACTGAGCATCAGTGGTCTAATCAGTAAGACAAAGATTACAATATTTCCTGTGAACAAGACTCTTTAAAGAAATGATATGACGGTTTTTGTAGAAGAGAAACACGGTAGATGCTCAATAAATTTAAATCTTTTTCCCTATCATCATGTATTCATTCCAAAAATATTGACGGAACACTTGCTCTCCGTCATATTCTTGACAATTTTGAATCCCCATGAATGTTCTCATGCAAGAAACTTAAAACCCTCCAAGAAAATCCATTCCATTGTGAATCAACACTAATGTTAGGATGTTTCGTTTATATTAATGGGGTATTTGTCCTCTTGTCTTCACAGAGTCTTCTATATGGCAAGTTTGTGACAACGCTTCATCTCTTCCTCTTTGCTCCAGCTTAACTGTCCCCACTTGTCATAAGCAGTCCTCATATGACACAGCTGTTATTTTCTGGTTGAATTTCTGTTTGTCAGTTTTCCATGTAGTGCTTATGGCATAGAACGCCACACAATTCCCCAAGTGTTTTCACACCGGGGCGTACTGGAAAAAGACCGTCATCTCCTGAGTTTATTTTACTCATCATCACATTAACTTGTATTTTTTCAAGTTGCATCATATGAAGATTCACGCTGAGGCTCCCTAGTCTTACCACATATGTTTCTGTTAAATAATATTGCCTTCATATTGAACTTTTGCAGATGATTTTTTAGGTTAATTCAAGATTACAATGATTCTTAATACATTTCAGGCAAAAATAATTTACCTATATCCTATGCTATCAATTTTTTAATGATTTTTTAATGGGCAACAACTTGTAACAGTAGGGAACATTCTCAACTTTTTCCCTGGAATTTGAATAGTGTGAAATGCTAACCATTATGTAATTCATGTTTGCCTTCATCTCTACTCATTAAAAACGAAGTTTTAAAAATATTGACATCTGGGCTTTATGCGTGTATACTTGTACCATCTGGTGGATGTTATTTCCTTGTGGAATAAAAGAATTACATAGTATTTTAGGGAGGCAAATTTGGCACAGATAGTCATAAATATGGAAGAAAATGAAAATAAATTGGTCAGTTAATTCTAAATCTGAATTTATTAACAAGCAAGTCATAGATGTAAACATCTGGAATGTATAACCACTGGAGCAAATTTAAATCTAATTATTAAAAACACCTTTATTTTATGTCCATTAAAATTAATATCTTGGCAGAACAGACTCTCATATTTTGTATCTATGTAAAAATTCAAATTATTTTATCACGATAATTTTATATTCCAACTAGACCATTCTCAACATTCAGCATCTTATAGGACAGAATTTGTTCTAAGAAGAGGAGGACTGTGACAGTTTTTAATTGAATCAAATTTTGTGAGGATAAGTATCCCTAGAGAGAGATTGAACTCACTTTAATAATATGTTTTTCTGGTTTTCCTTAGCTCCTCAACCAAAGCATCCACATATAATGATTTTGCAATACAGTCACCTAAAGTCTATTTGGAAAACTTTGAAAAATAAATTTATTAAATTACGGTAGATAATTTTTGTTCAGCCACTATGCATTCCCTCAGTTTCTGGTATGAGAGTTTGATTTTCCTTAGGCTAACTTTATCTGCCTCACCTTTACTCCACATTCCATATCTCTCCAAAACATGGGAATGTAATGCTTCCCGGAGCAAGGAGTTTTTCTCTTCCTTTTGGCCATCAGGTACACAGAATGGCATTGATTTAAGTTAGAACAATGCATGTTATCCCTACCCCCACTTTTACTGAAACAATAGAGAAAAAAAGACTTACATGTTTACTGAGCTTACTTGATCAAACAAGATATAAGCCCAAAAGTATAGAAGATTATTTTCGAAATTACTTGGAAATAGTTACCTTAAAAGTGAAAGACTACATGCTATGAACTGAAGGCTTGTGGCCCCGGACAATACATAGGCTGAAGTCTTAATCCTCAGTGTGACGGTATTTGGAGATGGGGTCTTTGGCAGTTTATGAGATCATGAGGAGGGAGCCCTCATGACAGGATGAGTGCCCTTACTAGAAGAGACATCAGAGACCTTGCCTCCTCTCTCTGTGCTCTCTGCCATGTAAGGACAGAGTGAGAAGACAGCCATCTATAAGCCAGGAAGAAGGCCCTCATCAAAAGCAAGCCACGCTGTCATCTTGATCTCAGACACCCCAGCCTCCAGAACTGTGAGAAATAAGTTTCCGTCATTTGTTTCTGTTTGTCTTTTGTTGTTGTCGGTTTTTGTTTGTTTGTTTGTTTTTTGAAACAGAGTCTCGCTCTGTTGCCCAGGCTGGAGTGCAGTGGCGCAATCTCGGCTCACTGCAAGCCCTGCCTCCAGGGTTCACGCCATTCTCCTGCCTCAGCCTCCCGAGTAGCTGGGACTACAGGCACCCGCCGCCACACCCAGCTAATTTGTGTGTGTGTGTGTGTGTGTGTGTGTGTACATTGTTTTAGTAGAGACAGGGTTTCACCATGTTAGCCAGGATGGTCTCAATCTCCTGACCTCATGATCCACCCACCTCAGCCTCCCAAAGTGCTGGGATTACAGGCGTGAGCCACCAGGCCCAGCCATAAGTTTCTGTCATTTAAGCCACTGAGACTATGGTATTCTGTTATTTCAGCCTGAACCTAAGACACCACATTCAGAAAATGATAGCAGACAGATAGACAGAGACACATTTATAGAAATATTGTTTAATCATCTGGACCTCGCTCTGCCTGAAAATATATTTCTGGTCTTTTCAGTTATACGAGCCAATAGAAGCTCTTTTTTCTTTATACCATTTTTAAAATTGAGATTCTGCCCATTTACAATAGAAAGATAGTGATTAAAGCACATTTTGAGTTCTCAAACACTCCTGCCGTTTCTCTCAAGCCCTAGACTCACATTGGAACAACGTTTCAAGGGCAAGCAACTAGATGGCCATAACAGTTGTATACAGTTTTCACCCTTCTCAAAAAATATACATAGTAAGGGTATGTCAAGATGAGTGCTAATTTAACTACGTTCAACTAATTACAATAGCAACAGAAAAAAAGCTATAGTACTTGTAAGAAAAAGACAGTATAAGCAATCTATAAAAGAATATTTCAACTACAGCAGTAGTCAACAAACTATAGTTTATGGAACAAATCCAGCTCACCTCCTGTTTTTGCAAATAGTGTTTGTGTACTATAGCCCAACCCATTCATACTGCCTGTTTTGGTGTTACAGTAGTAGAGTTGAGTGGTAGAGACAAAGCCTCTATGACCTGCAGCGTCTACAGTATTTACTACCTGGCCCTTTACACAAAAGATTGCAGACCCTGCTACTGTGCGCCACCAATTAAACTGTGCACTATCAAAGTGATCAAATGTGTCCATTATAAACCCATAACTAGCATTTGCCTGATCCCTGGATCCCATAAATCAAAACTAGATTGAAAGTGTGAGCTTTCATGGCATCCAAATCTGTCATATAAACATTCAGAGCCAGCCAGCTATTAGCAATGTGGATAACTCTTCACCTGTATGTTTTTGCACACACAGTTTAACTATTTCTCGATGTTCCTTCTAGTTAGGTGTGGCCATGTGACTGAGTTCTGGCAATAAAATGCGATGAGAAGTGATGTGCACTGCTTAACCCTTCAAGATTGGCCCATAAACTCTTCTCACTGATGGGATTGTCACCTTCTACCAGCTTGTTGCAAAATGATTGCAGGAAACTTGTAAGCAACATATTTAATAAGGTACAACCATAACGTGGAAGGAACATGGACTCCTACATCCCCAGTTGAAGGAGAGGTATCCAGATTAGGAACAACCATTTGGGACTTTACATGTGAGATAAATAAATTTTTCTCCTCTTTGAAACATTCTACATTTTTAAATTTCTTAACAATTAGTGTCACCTTAACTAATACAGAGTAAAAGTATTCAGGCTCTTAAATTTTTTTCTCCTGGTCATCTTTGCAAATATTATTGTTATGCTCTCTGCACTAGGATGGAAAACTTTGCAAGATAAATGAATGAATAAATAAATAAACAATCAAAATGTTTTCATATTTACCTTCAAGTGAAGAGTAAGGTTAACCTGGTAGGTTTTATCTTTACGTTTGTTTACAAAATGTATATCTCACCAAAAAATTAAGAACACTTAATTTTAGACATCTATTTTTGTTTATGCTTGGTAAGCTATCAGGCATTAGTACCATGGAAAGTACATTTTCCTACAGGTACTATGGAAAGTAAATTTATGATTACAAAAAATGATTAATATTACATTTTAAAACATTCTATGACTACACAGTTATTATTTCAGAGCATTTTCTGTGATCCCAGTGTTTCCTCCATATATTGACTAATCTTTTACCTTTATCTTATTATTATATAACAAACAAAACACTTTGGAATTAAGAAATAGAAATAAAAGAACATCACTGCCTGTTTTTCCATTCACTTCTCCTAAGAACTTATTTTACAGGCAGCCAGGTTTGGAAAACAGGTTTCCAAACTGTAACATAAAGCCATAAGGCTATACATGTAGCACAATTTTCCGTCTCAGAAATATTGACCTCTTAGCAATCTTTATTTGTAGGTTAAACATCACAGGCACATGTATGTTGAACCATAGGATGGTTAATTTTATATGTCAAATTGACTGGACCACGAGGTGCCCAGATATTTGCTTAAACATTCTTGGTGCATCTGGGAAGGTGTTTCTGGATGAGACTGACAGTTGGATCAGTAGGCTGAACAAAGCAGACTGCCTTCCCAGTGTGGATGGGCTTCATTCAATTCTTTGAAAGCCTAATTAGAATAGAAAGGTTGAATAAAGGAGAGTTTGCTCTCTCTGCCTGACTGTCTTCAAGCTGAGACACTGGGCTTCTTCTAGGTCTTGGAATGGAACCTACGCCATCAGCTTTCTTTGGTCTCCAGCTCACTGACTATAGATATTGGGACTTTTCAGCTTCCACAACTGCATGAACCAATTTCTTACAGTAAATTAATCTCTCTTCCCGCTTTTGATTATGTTTCTGTGGAGAAAATTGACTAATATAACAGCTAAAACAAAGGACGTTTACTTAAATTTGTACTTTAATAATCACATCAAAATTTGTTAATCATAAAACTAATGGGATGGAGAAGTTTTACTGATATTTCAAGATGTAAAAGTGCAATATTGTATGTTATTGAGCAATTGAATCCGGGACATGATATAGCACACAGTCACAAAAATGTAAACTTTTATGGTGTCCAAATCCACCATACGAACATTTAGTACCAGCCGTTTCAAATGAGTTTTATAAACTCCAAAACCAGAAAAAAAGGAAAGTTGCTTTTTTTGAGGTTATATGTGTGATTATACAATCCAGAACTCCCCGCATCTTTTGTATGTGGGGGGAAAAAAGACTGAAAATTACTTATTATATAAAGGGTTTGAGAAACTTAGATCACTGAGAGTTTTATCCCAGGACTTAATTCTTTTTATTTGTGTAATCTTGACAGTAAATCTGTCTATGGTGCAAAGATACATCATGACTCTCAAACACATTGTTTACAGAACAGACATAGATGCATTCATGAACAGACCACGAAAATTTGTGTATGGTTGTTTTTTTCTATGAGTCGTATGCTTACTCTACTTGTGGGAATCTAGCTTAAGGAAGTGTCCAAACATGTCCCATTGATACTTCTCTTGGGAAATTTTCTGCTGTCACCACCTAGGGGAGAAGAAGAAATATCTTCTCCCCTAGGAGATTGAGCCCATAGACCATCAATCTTCGAATTTTAAGGTATATAATAATTACGGGAATATTAAATATTTGTTCCCATATATCCATTTTCAGATAACCTTTTCCCAAATATTTTGATTCAGTGAGTCTCAGATATGACCTAGCTCTCTACATTCTAACAAACACAATAAAATTGTTCTGACAACAGGAGGTGGATGGCCTACGTTCTGAGAAACCACCGCACAAACTTTCCTGCTTTCAATGTGATGGGTTTTCTTAACTGTTTATAGCAGTTAGCTTTTTCTAGGTAACAACAACAACAAAAATCTAAGCAGCATATAAAAATAAGCATTTGTTGATCACATGGCTGAAATCAACTGCGGCCTGCTAAGCAGCTCTACAGATAAAGACTGGGTTTGCCTTCCTGTCTAGGGGTAGGTTGGCTGATCTGCTCCTCCAGGCTGGACTCGGCTGAGTCACTCAGACATGTCCCCAGGATGATGGCAGAAATGCAGAAAAGCACGTGGAACAGCCTGGGTCTCTAGAGGCCTAGGCTCAGAATAGACCTGCTGCCACCTCCATCTAACTCTATTGGAAAAAGCCAAGTCACATCGTCAAACTCAGAGTTACAAGCTCAAAAAATATTTTCTGCCATTTTAGTGGGAGGAACTGCAAAGTAACCTAGCGAAGGGTGTGGACACAAGGAGAGGTTACCAATTAAGGCCATTATTGCAATCAGCCCTTAGAAAGTACTGAAAGGCAACTACAGAAAGCGAGCAGTATCCCCATGAACTTTATTGGGGGGAATATGGCCTCTGAATACGCTGATTCAAGGCCATTTCTAGAATTTACATCCAATCAGAATAGTGCATTATCCTATATTCTGTCAAGATACTTATTTCAAGCCTGTGCTGTGTCTCCTTCTATACAGTAAAGTACGTATAAATTGCCATGCAAGCTCACATGAGTGCCATTTGAAAACTGATAACTTCTCCTGTGGAAAATATTCTTGATTAAGATTACACATTTCAGAATGCATGATATTCTCAGATAAAGTATGCTCAAGCTTAACACAGCTATAACTATGATAAAACACAATTTTGGGTAGAGAGAACATACATTTTCACAGCAGGATTTGCAATGCTCATAAAACATAATTTTAGAATCTTTCTTTGATTGATAATAAGGTTATACATAGATATAACTGTAGCTCATCTTTGCTTATTTATGAAATATATAAAGACTTTGATCAGTAACAATCACACCCATATATATATATATGAATGTGGAAGTAATAAAACTGGCTTTCTTCAAGCATCAGAAATTGATACATCTTCAATTCAGCCTGATTTTTGTTAATTAATGTAGATCAGTGCAGTTTTATATTACAGAAGTACCAATATATCTTTATTCTAATAAATTACTACAGTGCTCTAAAAATTGAGGCTTCTGCATATATAACATGGAAATATTTAGCAGAAATAATTTTTGGCACATACATAAATCAGTGCTGGAAGAGTTACTGTTCTCGAAGTAAATACAGAGTGAAAAGATAAATTATTAGTCTTGTGCTTGATCTTGTCACAGGAGAACATAAAAGGCCTCACTATAATAAATAGACCACTCTTTCTTTGAAACTCACATGATCTCAGACATTTATAAAAATAGAAACTTCTGTTGATAAATACTCTTGACTTGGAATGCCACAGAGACATCCTGCCTGGGTTTTTTTGTTTTTTTTTTACCAAAGTCCTTACTAAATCCTAGTATTCAAGGAAGTTTCTAAGGAATAAACTTGAGAAAGGCTGATAGAACTGGGGTCTTAAAAATAAAGGCGCTCATTTTAACAACATGTTCATTGTTAATAAGAATGAAGCGTTATTTGCTCTTTTTGTTGTTGTTGTTGCTGTAGTTGTTATTTGTGTTAACCTGGCTGGAGTTTCTATCAACCTTCCAAAAGTGCCAAAGGCATCTTCCAATGATCCAATAAAAAATGCTGATAGATGTTTGGACTCAGTCACATCAAAGCAAAATAAGCATTGTGAGAAGACCCCTGCTCATATTTAACTAAGCAGGGTTAAATGATGAATTAACTAAGGCAAGTCCTTATATCAAAAATATCCACACAAACTCCCTGTCAGATTGACATCTTACTTTACGTCTTGTGACTTTGAAAGGCTTACAATTTTTACTGCTGTTCTGAGACATTATTTTTAATATATAATAACTCCAGAAGTGTCTCCTTTAAGCTGTTTTCCATGAGTAACAGTCATGCTTAAGTTAACATGGTGGTACAGGATAGATTCCAGATTGGAAGGGAGAGGCTTCCAAGAGAGTGAGGTGGGGATACTCATCAGACAGAGGTGAAAACAACAAAGCTAAACTTTTCCTACATCCAACGCTAAGTATAAAAAAGCACAGATTCTATAGAAGGAGGCTTTTTTGCTGTTCATACCATAAAGGACTAAGCTACACTTATGTGCCATTTACCTTGGAGATCCTTGAGGTATATCTGAAAGGGTGTGTTTTCCCACTGGCTGTACTACCAAGCAGTAAATGGCAAGTTCCATGAAGACAGGGAATTTGATTGTTCACTTCTGTATAAACAAGAACCAAAACCCTTCTGGCACATGGTTTGTGCACCATTAAAAATTGACTAAGTAAATTATAAATTTTAGATAGTTTTAAAGTTCCTTGTAAAAAGTGACAGTTCTATTACAAAGGTAAGTTTCTCACTTAGATGTGTGATATGACTGCACAAATATTGGTTTGAGACAAAGATCTAAGACGTCCATAGTAGAACCTTTTGGCAACAGAGTTTGCATTTAATCTTGAGAGCAGTGAATATCTACATCTAATTCACTCCCTATTCCAATAAAAAAAAGTTTTCAAATTCTTTTTCCATAACTATTGATTAGAAGATAAATCAAGGCCATCTTATTTGTTAAAAAACAAGTTGCCTAAAATGATATCTATTGACTCAATCCATACGTGGATGTGAGTAATGAAGTTTCTAAGTGTAAACATATCCTGCAATTGATACCTCATGTATCATTCCACTTTCACACTGCTATAAAGAACTGCCTAAGACTGGGTAATTTATAGAGGAAAGAAGTTTAATTGACTCACAGTTCTGCATGGCTGGGGAGGCCTCACACAGCTTACAATCATTGAGGAAGGCAAAGGAGAAGCAAGTACCTTCTTCACAAGGCAGCTGGAGAGACAGAGAGCAAAGCAGGAGGTGCTACTTTTAAATCATTAGATCTCGTGAGAACTCAGTCACTATCACGAGAACAGCATGGAGGAAACCACCTCCATGATCCAATCACTTCCTACCATGTCCGTCCCTTCACACGTGGGACACAGAGCCAAACCATATCACCTCTTTAAAGCAATGTTAAGCTTATTTTGAGGGCTAAGGCTGCCCAGAGAAAACTAGCACAAATATGCAGATTAGGGCAGAAATCAACACTCCTAGAAATTCATTTATAGTTCTAAACTTTACCACAAAGAGCAATTAGGAACTTTAGAAAATCCATTGTCACATGAAGCAGCGTCAGTGGCTACTTCCAAGTGAAATCCCTCTGGGGATCACTTCTGCCCTCCTTTCATCAGCCTAGGGGCCAGAATCCTTCCCTGCACCTCCTGAAGGGCTCTGTCTTCCAGTGTTAAGTACGCTAAAGGCCACTAAAGGCTCCGTTGGCTTCCCAGGGCTCTCTCCAAACCTCCCTTTCACATCTTCCCTCTCTATACACACCCTAGGCTTTTTTTCTCAAGGTAAACCAAGGCTGGAAGAGGAAAAAACAGTAAACCTCTTTTGAAAGAATTCACCTGCTTCTTTTTTTTTTTCAGTTTGTCCCCAAATAGCTCCAAGCCAAATACATCTGTCACTAAAACAACAACAAATAAGTAACTTTAAGAATTTAAAAATCAAATTCACGGTAACTGATTTTTATTAAATCTCATATGAGTCTGGGATGATTTTAAGTGAAAAAACTGCAATGAAGAATATAATAATTGCTTGTCTTCATGCCAGGACAATATTGGCCTATTTTGATTCTCTTTCTGATTCGGTTCTTTCTTCAAGAACAAAAATGTGTACTAATTTAGGCAGGGAATTTGATCTGTGGAGGAAATGCATAAGGATGCTGAGAGAAAAATGAGCCAGGCGCTTGGATTAGCAAAATCTAGAAAATCTGTAGTGTGGGAAAACTAACAAGCAAAGAAAAACACATGCTCCAAATATTTTGCAAGTTTAAGAGCCAATTGTTGACTGTGAAGAAATTTAGTCCTGGTAAATCTCCAAGCTTCTCTGCTTTCCATTTCTTCAGACCAAAAACAAACAAAACAAAACAAAAAACAAAAAAACCACAAAACAAAGAGGCAATTGGCAAACGTAAAACTCTAACACTGTGTGTTTTTTTCTATAATCTACTACCATAATCGACATATTATTAAGAATGTACAGTCTCTGGTGCATTTTACTATATCATAGATTGTTCATTTCCCTGAATCTTTCTAAGATTATAAATTGAAAGTAGGTTTACAGTTTTCATAGTCATAGGAATATTTGTCATTCTTCACAGAGCGAATTATTCATTGCTGTTGTCTAGAAAGCTGACCGATCCCATCAGTTTTACTTGAGTGGAGGAAATTCTGTTTACATAGGAGAGAGGAAAAGAGCCCAGGTCCCCTGTGGCATTAAACAGTGTCTCCATTGCGCTGCATCTTCTATGTGTCCCTGCAGATGCATTCTGCATTCTTCTCCTTCTGCTCTGAATGGACTACGTCAAAGGATCCTTTGCCTTCTGACTTCAACTTAATTTGAATGGAGAATACCAAAAAAAGAATAAAGGAAGGAAAGGGTGTGGGATCAGGTATTTAATGTCTGTTTTCTCTTCCTGGTGGATCATCTGGAGAATCCTGGAGGATGTAGATTGACTAAATCTTTCAACCAAAGGGGTCATAGCTAATGTCAGGCCACCTTCTTAACATAAATCAATAAATCTCTATTTCTTTCTCCTCTTTCCCTCCCCCTTCCTCCATTTCTGTATCTCTCTCTCTCTTTCTCTATCTCTCTCTCTCTCTCTAATGACCATAATCTTAACAGCCTTGGGGTCTGATATGGTTTGGCTGTGTCTCCACCCAAATCTCACCTTGAATTGTAGCTCCTATAATTCCCACGTGTCTTAGGAGAGACCCTGTGGGAGGTAACTGAATCATGGGGGTGGGTCTTTCCTGGGCTGTTCTCATGATAGTGAATAAGTCTCATGAGAGCTGGTGGCTTTATAAAGGGGAGTTCGCCTGTATACACTCTCTTGCCTGCTACCATATAAGACATGTCTTTGCTTCTCATTTGCCTTCCACCATGATTGTGAGGCCTCCCTAGCCATGTGGAACTTTGAGTCAATTAAACCTCTTTCCTTTATAAATTACCCAGTCTCAGGTATGTCCTTATAGCAGTGTGAGAATGGACTAATACAGGGTCCTTGTATGGCCTACCTTTCACCTAATTTATACCTTTAAAAGTTGTCTTTTACTGAACTTGCCTCTAATTATTCAATTTGAGTATGCCATCTCCTCCCTGCCAGGACCCTAAATGATACATTCATCTCTCCTCCAATGATCTCTTCCTTAGCTCCCCAATTATTACTGCCTTCTTAGTTTTAGCAACCAATACGAGCAATTTATTTATTGAAAAAGTAATCTATCTGGTATATCTACAAGTCCTCTCTACGTGTCACTCCACTGACCCTGCTGTCACTCACTGAAGTCACTGACAGGCACAATACCAAATCCCTTACAGACAGTCTTCCTTACACTGCTGGTGCCCTTCAAAGCACAGGAGACTATTACTCACTGAATATTTTAGTTTCGGCTTCTATGCCATTTTCTGCTTCTGTTTCCTTAAAAGCTCTTTTTGGTACTCCTGACTGAAATGATGTTGTTCTTCAAGTTTCTGTATTCAGTGTTGTAACTGTATGCAGTTTCAGTGATAAGTATGGCTCCAACTGCCATTTACAGGCTGAAGCTTCCTAAATCTACAATCCCAGATCTCTCTGTTAATTCAAGGCCCCTATGTCTAATAAACTTAATATCAGCTCTAACGTGTTGATCAAACCAAACATGTCCATTTATTAATACATCTTTATTAACACATCTGTCTCTTCTTCTGAACTCTTTTGTTTTAACGCATGTTAAAATCACCAGCCTGAACACGGAAGACAAGTACAGTGTGTTCTGGGCTGTGCTAGCTGAATCTCACCCCTAAGACTGAGGCCTGCATTTCTCCAGTTGCTACAGGAATGCTGACAACTCATTAATGTGTACTTCCCCAGGAAGTGCCCTTAGCTAAAGGAATCTCTTTTACCCAAGCTTGTTTCCCCTTCCTGGGGTAGCCCACATCCAATGATTACTAAATATGGAGAACACAGGCTCACCCTCATTGTCTCTACTTGGGGCCACTCTGATGGGCCACTGCAACTCCAGAGCTCCATGTAGCCTCCACTGCCACCACATCACACTTCCACATCTCCCTTTGCCCAGTTCCACTTCTTCCCTCACCCTCTTACACGTGTTATTCCTGAGTTCTCCTCTGTAAACTCCCTGCACAAAAATCTCTGCCGCTGTGTCTGCTTCCTGGGAGACCCAACATCAGCTAGTGAGAACTTAGGGTCATTCTTGATGACTCCATCTTCCTCATCTCCTTCCTCCAATGGGTCACCCAGCCTGTGAATTCTCTCTTCTAAATAATCACCGTTTCTTTAAATCTGCACAGTCACTACCTTAATTCTGGTCTCCATTTAGCATCAAGATTATGACAATTATCTGCTAATGGTCTGCTTCACTCTGGCTTTTCTTACCTCCATCTTGTCAGAATTCTGCTGCTACAGTGATCTTTGCAAATACATTCCATTACATCATTCTCCCCTTAAATTCCATCACAACTTTGACAATCACCTTCAAGTCTTCATAACTGAATTCTTGCCCATGTCTCTAGCTTCTCTTACTATGATGACTCCTGCTGCCACTATTCCTATCGTCAATGCTGCTGCTGCTACCACTCACACGGGCACTTATTAGGATGTGTGAAGAAAAAAGAGACTTCCAGCTAAAATTTTCCTAATAGTTCATGCTTATTTATGTTTCCCTGTCTTTAGACATGTTATTTCTCTTATCCAATGTGTCTCCTCTAGCATATCCCATATTCCATCCACACGTCACATGTATTCCCTCTAAATCATCAATTCTCTCTCTCTTTTTTTTTTTTTTTGAGAAGCAGTCTCTCACTGTCACCCAGGCTGGACTGCAGTCACACGATCCCGGCTCACTGCAACGTCTGCCTCCCAGGTTAAAGCGATTCTCCTTGCCTCAGCCTCCCAAGTAGCTGGGATTATAGGCACCTGCCACCATGCCTGGCTAATTTTTTGTATTTTTAATAGAGACATGGTTTCACTATGTACTCCTGACCTCATGATCTGCCCGCCTCGGCCTCCCAAAATGCTGGGATTACAGGCATGAGCCACCGCGCCAGGCCATCAATTCTCAAACTATAACGTGGGGATCTTGTTAAAATGCACGTTTTGATTTAGTAGAGCTGGGGCTGCAAAGCTGATGCTGCTAGTCTGGGGACGACACTTGTCACATCAAGGCTCAAGTTACCTCCTAATTCGTTGTCAGAAAACACATATGGAGAGTATTAGTCATTATAGTGATATCTGAGTAGGGGGTGTTTACCCCTGCTACAATGTCTTACTGGATACTGTTTGCATTCTATTTGCCCAATAACACAGAACTTACACAGCCAGAGGGGAATATATCCAGGGTCTGGGAGGTACTTCATGGTAGCTGGTAATAGTTACTATTCTCCCAGATGGCAATCCCACTCACGGTAAATTATTTTACAGTGACAGTGGTCCCTAAGAGATCATCCATCCTGTCTAACAAAAAAGCAAATAAATACACTAGGAAAATAAACACAGAATCAAGAATATCCCAGGCTAGAGTAGAGAAATATGCTTACTGCTTTCTTAAGTTGAGAGAGCAGTAAGTATATTTCTTGATTATGTCTACTGCTTGTCAGAGTTAAGCAACTTGTCAGAGCTAAGACATAGCAGTCATAAGAGATATCACGCCACATCTCTTCCAGGAATTAATGATCATTATCTGTAATTGTTTGAGTCTTACTAATACACCATCAGGCAAGCTTCTAGACTAATGTCATTCTTGGAAGCCAGTGAAATTCATATTGCAGATTTAAGGTCCTTTGATATAGTACAAATAACCCCTATATAATTCATCTTACTAAAACCATTATATATATTTCCCACTGAGGTTTTATAATAGCTTTTCTATGTAAAAGGAAACATCAGGAAAAGAATAAATCAAGAATATTACAATAATTATCAAAGATGAAAATAATAAAAGGTATTATCAAAAATAGTAACTACATTATAGTGAAATAATTCATCAGAATATGAGAAAAATTTGAACCTGTATGCATCTCAAAACATGTATCTATGACATGCAAAATAGAAATGTGTATATCCATCACGAGAAATTCAAAAATTGATTGTTATAGCACTTGTATTAATGAAGTAAATGTGGGAATGATAAACACTAACTTCCAAATAATGTTTACTTGGGTAAAGGGTGGAAAAAACGTATTTTTAAAAATATTTCTTTAAAAATGCAAAGACATCTATTGCAAATAGTACATGTTGGCATCTGTTTAATCTCAGTGAAAGGTAAAGTTGATTTCTCTTATATCATTTTTTGAACGCTTAAAATGTTTTATTAATTTTTGGAAGGAAAGTAAGTAAGGTGATTTTGAATGGTAATATTAAAGCATTAACATTGCTGACTGTGTTTAGATTATCATTATCTAGATAGGGTATCACACCTAGTCTTAAGAATCTGTAAGTATAGTAAGGCAATATCGTTCGGTAGTTAGTTGAGAATATTAGCAAGCTCTTGTAATTCATTTTAAGTCAGGGGTGGGTGTCAGTATCTTTGAACCATGCCTTAATAAATTCCCCTCTTTTGTTGACACTATAGTGATGTGACAATTAGTCAGGTTTGATTACAGAATCCCAAGGCCACTGGAGTGAGTCTGCCTGTTAGTGGTAGGCCTAAAGAGTTAGTTTTTTTGGTTGATGTTTTGAATAAAACCATCTGTAACTGTAGCTGGGGCCCCGCTGTGTGCATTTGGACTTCTGCCTCTTAATATAACCATTAAATGTTTTTCCAGTTTATTTTTGGTTAACTTATTCCCTGGCTTTGACTGGACTTTGTCTTTTTTGATTATTATTTTAAATCCAAAGGCTGTCCTTTTTAGAGCGGCTTAGAGAATAATTGCTGTGAGTCAGGAATGGATAGAGCAGATTGCTTTACAAATAATGGTTTCCTCTGCTTCCTGGGTGGGACTCAGGGGCTCAGAGGCTGCAACTAACTGGGGCCTTGATACTCTCTCTTTTCTTAAGCTTCTGTCAAATTAAGGGATCAATGAAAAGTGTCCTTCCTACAGGATGCTCTTGGTTCCTGTCCCACTACTCTCATCAATTCTACCATAAGGCCCTAGACAGACTCCTGACAGGTTCCCAGGGAAAAGGAAGCTTCTTGTGGAGTAAGGGAACATCTACCCACTCTCCTCTTTGTATTCATACCACCCTGTTACGTAAGAATCGTCAGTGTTCCCGTTGAAAGTTTCAGGGCACTCTCCCTTGAGTGGAGCTGCACTCATATTTTTATTGGAGACTCCACAACTACTACTGCTTACATGGTCTTTCTATATCACCACTCTATACTTTTCTCTATCACACTATGCCCAGGGATGTAGATTTTTAGTCCTGATTCTGTCATTAACTAGTTAGAAAGTATCGATTAAGTTATTTTCTCCCTCCATGGCTCAGTTACTGCTCAGTTACTATTCAAAAATATAAATAAAAACATCAGATTAGACTTTTGTGTGGTTTACTACCTGCATCTTTTTGAGAAAAAAAGCTATAAAATAGTTCTAACATATTTCTATGGTTCATTTCATTATCTGTATC
Source organism: Hylobates moloch (assembly GCF_009828535.3). Taxonomy (NCBI): domain Eukaryota; kingdom Metazoa; phylum Chordata; class Mammalia; order Primates; family Hylobatidae; genus Hylobates; species Hylobates moloch. Next base: position 116,126,065 of record NW_026652283.1, read on the forward strand.
TTTTTGAGATAAAAACTATGAATAGTTTTAATGTACAAAAATGCATAAATAATAACATTATTAACAAAGTTGTGTGCAACACCCAGTGTTTACAAATACGGTTGAAACCTCTCATAGTCTATTTTCTCCATATAGTAGTAAGAACCTGAGGGCAAATTGATTATGTTGTTCCTATGTTTGTTGTGTTGATTCTGGAAATCCTGCTAGATTTACTAATTTTGTTGGGTTTGAATTTTTTTTAATTCTAAAGATTTCTACATAATTTCTTCTACACCTATAAATTTTCCTGACAGCTTCTCAGAACACCTAAACAGGTGTGTTTATTACCCACCTATCTCCATTTGTAGTTACCAAAACGAAAGAAGGTAGATTAGCTCAGCTGACACGGGGGGAGAAAGGAGACCCCTCAGGTAGCAAGACAAATCTTAGAATTAATGGATTTGTAAGGAGATGAGAAAGAAGCTGGATGTTGTCTCAGTAATTAACTGAAAAGAATCCTGGGGAAATTTTTCTGCTCCTGAAGGTTTCATTCTCTCAGCTGGATATTGTCTAATATATAAAATGATAGGTGGTATACTATGGACACCGCCTGATAGGTACAAACCCACAACAGGAGACCATCCTCTCATTTATCTGGGGGTCATACTGTCCCCACTTTGGAATTTTGACCTCTGCCTTGACAGGTGGATTTTACTTAAACAATTTGCCAACACCCCCGCCCCCCGACAACATATTTAAGCCCCATAAAGTTGAATATTTGCAGCTAATGCCCCTTTCTGTCTCATCAACTTAAAAAAAATTGTGTGTGCAAACACAGACACAGTTTTCACTAATATGTGTCATCTAATTCATACATGCCCAGTACATAACACATGAACAACAAAAATACATGTACGGCTCTTCTGAATTAAACATGAACTGTTTAATTCCATAAGTAAAAATATTTCCCCCTAAGCCTTTCTATCATTGTCAAAGGGAAACAACATATCAGAATCAGCCAGTGGCCATTTTCAATCAGGCAACTTCCTTCTGGGAACTTGAATATATCACAATTGCCTTTGCCCAAGTTTATAAAATCACAGCTATTTGAGCCACTTTTTCTGACAAATCTTTTTATTGACTATGTCAGGATAGAAAAAAAAGCTGATCTATTTTCTGATTCTGCTTTAATTGTAAGCAGTCAATTAAACTTCCTTCAGAATCAATTTTCCTAACTGCAAAAGGTGCTAAACAGTCTTATCCTCTAACATTCCTTAGCAATAGGAAATATTAAATCAGTGTAGTTTCAGTCAGATCCATGGTTTCTCATCCTAATTCTGTCATTAACTAGATGGCATTGATTAAATTATTTTCTCTCCCCAGGACTCAGTTACTGCTCAATAAATAAATAAATAAATAAATACATAAAAACATCAGATTAGACTTTTCTACAGCTCATTTCACTATCAGTATCTTCCTGAGAATAAAAGCTATCAAGTAGTTGTGACATACAAAAAGGCATAAATAATAGTATTATAAACAATTGTGTATGCAGCACCCAAAGTCACAAATGTGGTTGAAACCTCTCTTGTAGGTTTCTTCAGTGTATGCCCCAATTTCCATCAGGGTTACCCTACAGTGATTTTAGTTTTCTCATTCCTATGCATTTCATTGTCCTTCACTACCTGTGTTTGTATCTTAAAGTATATGTAGTACACTCTTTCATGCTATTAAATGTTCCCTAAATTATGGCATTCTGGAAAATTTATGGACAATTTGCTGTTCCCTTCATAATATTTGTGACAATCATAAGATTTGTGAGATTCATCCAAGACTATATACTAATGCTTGATGACTCATTTTTTATTCGTATTTGTATTACTTTTGGTGTATATGCCCCAGTTTATCCACTCATTCTCCTATTGAAAACATTTCATTTTCCAGTTAATTGCTATAACACACAATGCTATTATAATCATTCTTGTACATGCCTTCTTTATCGGTATAACATATGTTTAGGAGTGGAATTGCTGGGACAAAAATTATACACAACTCATATATGCCAGATTTTAACAAACTGTTTTCCAGTATGATTAAAACAATTTACATTTCCTTAGGAGTGACAAGAAGTCCTGTTTGCTTCTCCGTATCCTCACCTGCATTTGTGATTGTTGGATGGTTTACATTTTTCTCTATTTTAGGACTAAACGTTGTATCTGTTTGTGACTTTAATTTGCATTTAACTGGCTTCTAGAGCGGTTGGACATGTTTTCATATGTTTATTGGCCATTTGCATTTCCTATTCTGTGAATTGCCTTTTTATGTATTTTTCTAGTTTTCTACTGAGTTTTCTTTTCCTTTTCGATTTGTAGTTTCAAACCTCTATTTGGAATACTGACTTTGTTAATTTTTCACATTCCAAATATTGTTCTGTAGACTATCCTGGGTTTTTGTTTTGTTTACATTTTATAGTCTTTTGCTTCACACGCATTTGGAGTTAGGACACAGTCGAATTTGTTAATCATTTTCTTTAGACTTTGTTCTTTATTTCTCTTGTTTAAGAAATTCCTCCTCTTATCTGCAATATTTAAATACTCTCTTAATACTCTCTTTTATTTTATTCTGAATAACTTAAAAGTTTTTCTTTTTTAAATTTTTTTCTTTTCTTATCTGAAAAGACAACATTGGCATTTATTAACTTTCTGTAAGTCTGTGACTCAATTCTTGGACTCATTTCTTTACTGTTGTTCTATTTGTCTGACTCTTGTTCCATACTGTCTTCTTAAAATAAAGCTTTATAAGTCTTAACATCTGGTAGGACGAGCACCCCACCTGACTTTTCTTAATCAAAATTTTCTCACTTCTTTAGTGATCTTTTCTGCGCATTTTTAGAGTCTTGTCAAATGCTGATTAAACCCTAACAAGATTTTTATTAAAATTGCATTATGTTCATGAATAGATTTGATTTTAAAAATTGACAGTATTATTTTATTGATATTTCTTTTTCATGAACATAAAACATGTCTCTGTTAATTTTAAGTTTTTATAACCAACATATTTAGTCCATTTATATTTATGAAGATTGTTGATATTTTTGGATTTATTTTATACTACCATTACTTCTGGCCTAGGTTTTTTCTCTGATCTCTTTTATCTTTCCTGGCATATTTGCTGTTGGTTTGGTTTTGTTATTTCAGTTTTCTGTATTTATTTAGAAGTCATGTTCCATTTCTTTTCTCTAGGGCACCCCTCCTTTAGCTTTATAAACATTACCCGCTTTATAGCTCTTAGAGATTTGTCTTACTTTTTTGTGTGAAATCGGCTTTGCATTTAACTTTTTAATTTTTTATTTTATTTATCATATATGTTGTTTTTACTCACATTGGGAGGGATTTTTCTATTTACCAATTCATAATATTTGCAGAAATAAAAATCTCCACTATGTACTGTCCTGTCTTGTTTACTTCCCCTTCAAACTGATTAGCTGAAGAACAAGGAAGGTACCTTCCACTGATGGATAATGGAAATGTTTAACTATTACTAAAAGAGAGAAAGGAGAAACCCATCATTTCCTTCTTTCTGACTGTCAGTACTGATTTGATAAAGCTTATGTAAAGGATTTGTCTAAAATGTGTTCTACTCAGCTTCTACTGATTAAGTCAGTCACAGGGCCTTCTTGTAAACCTGGATTCTCTGTGGTCAATACAGATAATGTCCCACATTAATTTAAAAAGCTGCCAACCTCTCAATTATATTAAGCTGAAACAGAAAGTAGAATAATTGTATGTATTTTTCTGAGAAATCATCCTCAAAAACCATCGCCAGACTCCAGGTCATAGGCAGACGGCATTTTCTCTACTTTGCTACCACCTGCTATATGCTCCATTCTTCCTTCTCAGCTGTCATTCTAACAGTTTAGAGCTATGCTTAGAGGGCTGATTAGGGTGGCAGAGGCAGTTGACCACTAAAGTTTCAAATTTCTCTTCCACAGTATATAATCATTTCAGCATTGAGCAACTGGGGACTACATATCCGAATACCCTCTCCTTTGCTAACAGGTCGGGACATAGGTCTATTTCTTGCCAGTGGAATATGAGTGTAAGTGACATACATCCACCTCTTGGCTGAAGGAGCTATGTACCAAGTGTGTAAGGTTCCTCACTCACTTTCCGCTTTTAGAAACTTGGTGATGCAGGGTTTATCTTGAAACTGCAAGATGGCAGGCTCAAAAGAGGGAAATGGCATGGAATTCTGTGTTGTTGGTTGGAAGAGCACTACTTAACTCACTCTAGACTGTGATATGAGCAAAAAGTACAATTTTTTTATTATTAATTTACTGAGATTTGGGAGTTGTTTGTAATATCTGTTGCCTTGTCCAGCTTATCCAGTGTCACTCCTTTTCTTTTATTTTTATTTTTTTCATTTTCATTTTTTTTTCTTTTTTTTTGGAGACGGAGTCTGGCTCTGTTGCCCAGGCTGGAGCGCAATGGCAGGATCTCGGCTCACTGCAAGCTCTGCCTCCCCGGTTCACGTCATTCTCCTGCCTCAGCCTCCCGAGTAGCTGAGACTACAGGCGCCCGCCACCACGCCTGGTTAATTTTTGTTGTTTTTGTTATTTTTTAGTAGAGACGGGGTTTCACCGTGTTGGCCAGGATGGTCTCGATCTCCTGACCTTGTGATCCGCCCACCTCAGCCTCCCAAAGTGTCGGGATTACAGGCATGAACCACCACGGCAGTCCCAGCCCTCCTTTTCAACAGGTATCTTGTAGCTTAATTCTCTAAAATTTATTCTCATTAGCGATTGCTTTTATGGTAAATATCTGTATGCAGTACTTTTAATAGTGGAGATGTGTTCTCTATTATTTATTTTATGTTATTTTGACTTTTTAATTTTTATTCTTCTGGTGACCTCTACTCAAGTTAGACACTTAACTATGAATATACATTTTGTCAGAGGAAGCTGTGTTTGGCATTGGACGTATTTTGCAGTGTGTTTGACTGTCTAGGACAATAAATTAGTTATTTTCATTAACATTTCCACTAATCAGCAACAGAGTGAATTACATTATGGTTCAACACAGTGGTAAATAGAGCCAATTTCATTATTTTAAGTGGTACTTAAAATGCTTTTAAGTCTTCAATAATTTATTGCCTTAAGGCATTAGATGAAAAATTTGTTAGTTCCTCTTTTTCCTATAAATTCTTGTAAAAGTGAAGGAAAACTGTAAAAAATCAACTTTAAAATACCTGGTCTAATTAATTGTTAACTTTCTTCTTAACAGCTAGATAAAAATTAACTTCACCTTTAAGTAAACACTTCAAAATGTATACAGTTATCTCATGTCCAATCTGTAATTAGAATTTTATCTAATTGGAAAAAAAGACAATTTCAGGATCTGGGAAAAATATGGGGAAGATCACACACGGAAGCCTGCCAGGAGGTGGGGGGCTGGGGGAGGGATAGCATTAGGAGAAATACCTAATGTAAATGATGAGTTGATGGGTGCAGCAAGCCAACATGGCACATGTATACCTATGTATCAAACCTGCATGTTGTGCACATGTACCCTAGAACATGAAGTATGATTAAAAAAATAAAAATAAATAAATTTTAAAAGGAAAACAAAAAATAAGAAAAAAAAAGATACTTCTGTAAAAAAAAAAAATAGAAGGTCATTTAGTCCAGCAAGCTACTGAAGTAAACATAGAACACCTGAGCTTTTCTCCAGTCCCGGGTGAAATGAGGGCGCAAGTTATATCACAGAGTACTCAAAATGCAACTGTTCACTTTTCTATCAATGTCATGACCAGATGCTATAATTTTCTACCAAACTTGTGCTCTGTTTTACAACAGCAGGATAAATCTCTGTAGCACTTAATCCAGTGGTACTTTGTAAGTGAACCTGCCAAGAAGGAACACGTGACTGTTGCTTAGAAATAGTACATTTGGTAGCAAACAAGTACAGTGTACAGTTAGCCTAGTAATACACCCGACTGTTAACCTCATCTAAGTGACGATTCACCTGTAAAAATCCATACATTTCCTAGATGGAACACGTTCACCCTTAGAAACATGTAAGAACACAGGTTTTTGTTATAATAAAGTGGATATACTAGGGCCTCTATTATGATATTTGCTACCATTTATTAGGCTGTTGGTATGAGCCAAAAATTGTGATAAGTACTTTCTATATGTAATCTCATTTAATGTTCACAGCATTCTGCAAGTTGCAATCCTATTTTATTTAAGTAAACGGAGCCTCTAAAAGGATAAATAAATCCCCCAAGTTAACATTGCTACTTAATGGCAGAACTCAAATGTAAATACTGCTTCTAAAACAGGTGCATTTTCCGCAGAAACTCACTGCCTGGTTTGCCACCTATTTGATAGATTTCTACTGTAAATGACATATTATATCTTTTATTTACACATAATTTAAGTACTTGTTGTGAATGCACTGATCCTATTCCAAACCAGTGGAAAAGAAAAATAGCATTATTGTTGTTGTTGTTTCAGGAGCTGGAAGCTACGGTTTTCTGGGAGGATTACACATTAAGCTACTGCAAGAAAAAAACAAGTCTGCCTCTGAGCAGAAAGAATCCTAAGCAAGGAGTCCTATCTGGTGTGACAGACCTCGACACTGGCTATTGCTGATTTAACAATAGCCTCCCTCCTTCCCGGCTCACAACACGTGTGGCAGAGATTCTTTATTCTTGGAGGTAGAAATGAACAGTACCCTTCCTCTAGGGGATGACTCATGAGAAGTGTAAACCAATTCTAGCAACTTCTTTCCCCTTTCACAAGTGGTTGGAGCTAAGCCAGGTCTTCTGGTTGGGGCTTTTAGAAAGCTTTAGCTTTCCTAAGGCAGATGTGATTTTTTGAGATGCTCCAGTCTTGTTATGGGTGTGAGGATGAAAGAAAACATGCTGAGGATGTGTATGCACAGAGGGTTAAAAAAAACAGCATTTAAAGCTGCTTGTTTAATTTTTTTCAGCTCCAGTTTTCTAGAAAATAGGTTAAAATCTGTAATACTGGATTATCTTAAAGGTACAGACACCGTATACACCTAGGGCTCTTTAGAAGATAAAATCAGAAAATACATAGACCAGCATATTTAGAGTTACACAATGCACATTTTATAGGTTTATTTTTCATTATTCATTCAATATTTCAAATAAAATGTCCTTTGTATTGGTTTAATTTTCATTATTCTTTCAATGCCTCAAATAAAAAAACTGTAAAATTAAACAAGATTTCCCTGTGCCGTGTTAGAATACTAGGATTAAAAGCAAAATTTTGCATTCATTCTGCTTGCTTGGGGCTTTCCAAATAGGTCCCTCTAGGGCCTCAATAAATTGAGTTTAGGTTATTTTCACACATAATGGCTACATTCTATTGTCATTTGTCCTCTCTCTTCTATACCCGTCTTTGCTCCCTCTACCTGGGGAGGCCACACAAGCATTAAACATTAAATGATGAGTAGACAGTGAGTAAAGAGAGAGGAATTTTAACACACAGGGAACAGAAACTGAGGTAAGAAAAAATACTTTTAACGTGCAGTTAACTCTTTAAATCCAATTTTTTTTTAAGTCATTAATCCTGCAGCTTAGTCTGGAAGGGGCACAGAAGACCACGGGAATAATAGGCTTTATTCCAACCTTTGGGCATAGAGGGCTTCCAGCAAATCCAGCACCATTTGCAAATGCTCTGATGTTCTGTCTCATGAATAAATCCAAAGATGCAATAACGTGTTTATGAATTTGGAGCTCTTTAGAATAAAGATGCCACGAAATACTGATTGCCATTTCAAATTTCACAGTGCTCAGAGAAAAGGGCTTGACTTCAGACTTCCAGAAAATGTTCATTTGCCAAATATAAAGTGAGCCTTTTTCTAGGTGTATAAATGACAGAGGTTTCTTCTGGGACTGTTTTGTTTCTGAAGTACTCTTTTCTCTCCTACCACTCTGCATATTGCATCATAAATTAGAATGACAGCTGCTAACCATGCAGAAAGGTTTTCCATTTTCAAGTAAAAAGGATTATTTTAATCCACCTCCAAAATGGAATAACATAATTTCATTAACATCTAACTATACCTTGTCCACTAATGGTAATGGATATCACGCCAGGGTAAAGCACAGAAAATACTGCTGCCAGATTAAATCTCCCTAAAGGAGCACTGAGAAAAAATATATATCTAATCCATTTATATGAGGAAAAATGACCTGGGGCAGTAATGTTATTTTCTATTAAGGTAATCTGGAAAGTGGATGGAAACCAGTTAGACAGTAATTTAATATAAGCACAACACAGAACTCAGAAATGAACAAATTTATTCCCATACTGAGAACAGTTAAATGGTATCTTAAGCTTGTATTTGATCTGAGAAAATGATTTCCAAAGCCTGGAATATAGTGATCTTATAAACATCACTTCAAAGGTTATTTGAAAATACTTTCCAAAACAAAAATATGGGACATAGTTCTTTGTTAGTAATTCTAAAAGTCTTTAGAATGCCATCTCCTTACCTTCTAAATTTATCGTAAAAAAAAAAGACCAAGTAAGTTTTTAAAACTTTGCTTCTTCAGTGAAATATCTGTACGTCATATAAGTAACATTTTAGATCTCAGCATAGAAAGTTTCCCAACAGACTTTTTATATATTTACATTTTTATATTATTACGTATTTATATTTAATCCTTTTCTTAGAAAACAAATGTGTTGTCCTCATAAAGGTGATTTTTAAAAGCCGCATTCATCTATTTATGAAACGTGTTATTTGTGGTGTTCTGTTCATGTTCAAAGGTCCTTCTAGATCTATTGTTTATACAGGAGCTGTTCTCACTTTAAGTGTAATTTCTCTGCACCCCAGCTACGTTTCTTCGTTTGTAACTCAGAAAAGACTGAAGAAGCAGCAACCACATCATGAGCTGGGCAGTAAAATGGACGAGAAAACTAGTCAGCTTCTAGCTAAGAGTATTTTAAGAGTGC